>NW_004524930.1:590885-638422 GCF_000260255.1 Octodon degus
GGAAAATTGTGGGACTGTCCTGCTTCTAGGTTGTATATGGTGAGATTTTTGGACTTATGTGCAAACATGAGAATTATATAATTCTTTATGCCTATGTCTAAAATATATTCTAATTTTTAAATGTTTTTATCATATTCTGTAGGGACTTAAAGTTGATCATATCAATACTTGATGAAAAATACCTGTTCCATATTATGCCTAAGATGTTTGATATGCAGACAGGTAGTGAAGTTAATCTTAACAGCCTAAATAGTTTGATAATAACAATAAGCTTGTCGTCTTTATGGTTAACAACCTAAGTTTGCAGACCAAAATTAGAGAAAAAGAAGAGCTGCAAGGAAAGTCAACATTTTGGCCCTAGCCTTCTAAGGGCAATTAAGACTCAGGATATATGGGAACTTGTACTGTAACATCATGTAACTCGGTAGTGTCCCAAATTTTCTGATCAAGGAGATTATGGGGCCAAGGAGGAAAGTGGTTGATGATGTAGAGTGTGCCTAAGGAGAGTCACATGGAGAGAAAACATTCTCTCAGGCTTTCACAGAGAGCACATTGGCCAAGCAAAGGCTGTGACTCATCCACATGACTGACACTGACAAAGGTTCTACAATCTGAGGTACAGGATCTCAGCATAAATCCTGAGGTGATTTCACAGACCTTATCAGACCCAAAAGCTACAACTCTTGTTGCATCGGTCCTGCTTTACCTTGGTATTAACCATCCAGAAGTATAAAAACGAAATATAAGAAGTAAAGCTATGCTGTTATATTATGCTGTGGGGGACTCAGGTCATCAATTTGTGACATTTCCAGTGAAGCCGAAATCCCAATACTATTTTGGGCTGCTGGACTCTTTTGTAATGATTTGTTGAGTTTATACACCTATAATACTCAAATAACAAAACTTACCAAAAAAAGAGGTATACAGATGAATGTCCATTTTGTATCTGTATATTTAAAGTGGTTGGGATAGAGATATAGTTAGATTCTCTTAATGAATAGAATGATTTGTTCTAATGGTGTTTGTAAATAGGATCTCTGGTCCGCATCTTTTACAGCAATTAACCACTAAGGAGAGTATATGCACTGTGTTCGTTATTGAAACTGTCCTACAGTTTTGATTTGAAACTGTCTCATTGCTATCTGTTTATCAATAAAATTATGAAAAAAGTCCACTTTGTATCTGTGTATTCAGAGAGGTTGGGATAGATATACAGTTACATTCTCTTAATGAATAGAATGATTTTTTCTAATGGTGTTTGTTAATGGGATGTCATGTCCGCATCTTGTACAGCAATTAACCACTAAGAAGAATGTATGCAGTGTGTTAATTATTGAAGCTGTCTTACCGTTTTGATTTGAAACTGTCTCATTGCTATTTGTTTATCAATAAAGTTATGGCAAAAGTAAATAAATAAATGTAGAACCACAGCTACACACTGTAATACTATAAACATATTCAAACAAATAACTACAATTCCTTTGGCAAATAAGACAGGTTGTAAATTAAAAAAATTTTTTTGGTCTTAAAAAAACAGAAAAAAATACCTCCAGTATAAATCATAGATCTAGAAAAAAAGCATTGTTAAAATTCATCTGCAACAGGAAGAGAACTGGATTATCAAAAGCAATCCTGTGAAACAAAGGAAAGGAGAAGATATCACAATTAGTGACTTCTATTTACACTACAAAGCTAAAATCAGTAAGTTACAGGCAAAATTAGACCTGACACTCAATGGAACAGATTAGAGCATGCATACACAACTACAAACACACTCAGTCACCTAATTTTTGACAAAGGCACCAAACATTGTCACTTGCAAAAACAAAGTCTCTTTTATAAATGGTGCTGGAAAAAAACTGGCTTTCCATACAAAAAAAGGCTAAAATTAGATCTATGTCTATCATCATGAACTAAATTATAATCAAAATGGGTCAAATGCTTAAATATTAGAATGGAAACACTAAATCTAGTGGAAAAAAAAGTATGTAGAAATGTTAAAGACCTACTTGGAGGTAGAGAGTTTATGAACACAAACCAAACTGCATGGAAGTACTTCAAAGAATCCACAAATGAGATCTCATCTTTGTGAAAAGTTTCTACACATCCAAAAAAGTATCATCAACAGAGTAAAACAAAACCTATCAGGAAAAAAAAATTTAGCCACCTCTCCCTCAGACCAAGGACTTGTATGTAGAACATTAATGAATTTTTAAAAATCAGTCACCCAAAATTCAAAGACTAAAAATGGGCATCTGAGATGAATATACACTTCTCAAAAGAAACAACACAAATGGCATATAAATGACCAAAATCTTTGGTCATTTGAGAAATGCAAATTGAAACAATATCAACATTCTATCTCTTCCTAGAAAAAAATAACTATCTTCAAGAAGTCATTCAATAACAAAAGCTGGAATGGCCATGGGGGAAAAAAGACCCTTCTCTGCTATTGGAGGGAATGTAGACTGGTACAACGACCATGACAGTGATTGAGATTCTTTAAAATGTGGTACCATTCAACCTAGCTATTACCCTCCTGGGTATTTTTTAGAAGAATCAAAAACATCGTACCACAGTGACATATGTGCACACATGTTTATAGTAACACAGTTTATCATGGCTATGTCTTATAAGTAACTCCAGTGCCCATCAACTGAGAAATGGATTTAAAAGTAGTGTTTTTATACATTGGTGCTTTCCTGAGCTACAAAACAAATAAACTCAAGTCTTTTAGAGGTAAATGGATGCCATGAGAAACCATTTATAAATGAAACAAATAAGACCTACATGTGAAAATACAATTTACCATATGACATCAGTGTTACTCTAGCTGACATTTTCATGGGATTTCTACTTTGGAAGATGATAAATATTTAGTTATGTTTTTGTGCATCACTGTTAGACATTCAATGTCTTCTTTTGTACTTGCCTATGATCAATTTTGAGATAAAGTATTCTTTGTATTTAATCTAACATGCTAAGTAATATGAACCATCATATTATTTGTTTCATATTTACATGGGAAATGTAACTATCATACATTTAAAACATCTTTCAAATATGAAATTATATAGTTCAAATTTTATTACATATACTATTTTCTGAACTTGTGAAGGAAAGAAGGAATCACGCATTTATGTATTATTCCATATTGCATTATTTCAATATCATTACAATTGGGAATTATGAAACAATAAATTTATTTAATACACAAGTAAATTTTTCATTAAGTAAGAATTACAACATCAACTATATCACACAAATGCATAGATTCAATAGCAATATCTTACAATCAGAATCATATATTTTCCTAAAAATCCTGGCAGTAAAATGTATGGAGATCATCGGAAGAATCTACATAATAAATATTTTCAATTATGCACATATGTTAAAAGTGATTGAAAATTAAATACATTACAATAATCAATTGTGGCTCCCTCTGAAGAAGGTACAATTCATAAAGCATAAATGATACATTTCCATGCTACCTAATTTGTGATGTTTTCTAATCCAGAGATTTTTCATAGCATTTTTCATATCTGTATTTCTCAGAGTATAGATGAGGGGATTCAACATAGGGGTGATAATAGTGTTAAACACGGTCAAGCATTTATCAATGGGTAAAGTAGAAGGTGGCCTCACATAGCCAAAAATGCAAGGAACAAAGAAGAAGATGACCACTGTGATGTGGGAGCCACAGGTGGATAAGGCCTTGCGCCTGCCTTCCTGACTCAGCTTCTTCATGGAGTGCAGAATGACGACATAGGAGATTAGTAAGAGTGAAAAGATGACCACACAAATTGCCCCATCATTAGCCACCACTGTGAGGCCAATAACATAAGTGTCTGTACAGGCTAAGTTTAATAAGGGGTACATGTCACAGATGAAGTGGTCGATGACATTGGGACCACAAAATGGAAGGTTATAAACAAAAAGAATATGAGACAGAGCATGCACAAAACCTCCAGCCCAGGCCAACACCAATAATAGAACACACACTCGTTGGTTCATGATGGTCAGATAATGCAAGGGTTTGCAGATGGCCACGTAGCGATCATAGGCCATGACAACAAGAAGCAAAATTTCTGCACCACCAAAGAAATGTTCAAAAAAAAGCTGAGTCATACAGTCTTGGAAAGAAATGGTTTTCCTTACATGGAGTAAATCTATCATCATATGTGGAGTAACTGTGTTAAAATAAACAGCATCCATAAATGATAAGTAGCCAAGAAAGGTGTACATTGGAGAATCCAAGGCTGGGCTGAGCACCACAGTGATGACAATGAGTAGATTGCCTGCCATTGTCACCATGTAGATCATCAGGAACACAGCAAATAATATTTTCTGACCCTGGAGGTTCTGAGTGAGTCCTAAGAGCACAAACTCAGTCACGTTCCTTTGTTCCATAGTTCATTCTCTGTGTCCTTGTGTCTTTGTTAAGAACAAAATTATCTTTACAGGGAATTACTACCAGTGAATTCATTAAATTTTAGGTTAATTTATTTGTTCTTCAAACAAGTGTTATGATTTATTATGCCTAGAGTTATCTGAGATAATAATGATATATGATCAACAAGAGCATGGTTTCAGCCTTGGACATTTTATACAGGGTTGATATCTGAAAATAGAAACTAAAAATCTGGAAAAAGGACTGATTAACAAAAAAGTGACTCTACTCCAAATAATTTTTCATTTTTAATTATTAATATTTCACCTATGTGTTACACACCATAAAATGAATCCACATTAAAGACTTTATGTTAAAAAGTTACTTATATGTACTTCAAGTAATAAAGAGAAATGACTCTTCACTCCTGAAGCAGAGGAATCTAATCAAGTAGTAGTAAAAATCTCAAACATTTGCAAAGCACATTGTAGTTTCTAAGACTATAGTTAATTATACCTTAAATAGAAAAATAGTTTAGGAAAGCACTTAAATTTAGATTACAGTAAAAGAGTTAGTACCTGAAATATATAAAAACCCTTTAAGAAATTAGTGAAAGAAAAGTCTGTAGCAAATAGAGGTAAAGAATTAGAGGTAAAGTACAACGAAAAAAACAACCATAAATATAGGATGGGATGCTCCAGTTTATCTGTAAATAAAAAATGCAAAAATGAGGAAAATAAAAAAATTAGTAAAATTATTCGAAGTACTTTCTTGCATTGAGATTCTATAATTTTTGAAACATAATTTTTCTATCTCTTTTGAATGTAAAATTATATACACCTTTTTTAACAACCATTTCACTCTTGGGAATCTATTACCTGGATTTTAAAGTCCTAGGACCAGGGATGTAGCTTATGTACACAGCAACTGCCTGGCAATTGTGAGGCCCCAGGTTTGTTTCCTCATACAAAAAAAGATATGAAAGCTCTCTTATACAAAGACATATTTACAACAGATTCTGTGGCATTATTTATAATGTCCTTAGGCCAAAATGTAAAAATAAATTCAAGGTGGATGGTAATAAAGCAAATTTTTGAATAGAATATGATATCTATGAAATTGAAATTGGCCATTTAGAATAACTAATTACAATAATTTCAGTGCCATATTCGGAGAATGTGCTAAAGTTACTGTGAAATCAGAAACAAGCATAAAACTACAGACAATGTGATATCATCGTATGTAAGTGAAAATGCCACGTATTTATCCACTCATAAATGTATGTGCTCACCTGAGCATGGGGAATATATAAGCATATGTGTTTTGCTGTATACATGGATAACTTTTTTGATAATTATATAAGTAACAGCCAGAGTTGTATGTAAAAGATTGAAATGACAGGTCAGAGGACAGAATATGAAAGAATAGAAAAGTAAGGGGAGTGGAAGGGAGGAAAGGAGAAACAAAAGGAGGGAGGAGAAGGGGAGGAGAAAGGGGAAATAAGGTGGAGATAGCGATGGAAGAGGGGGAGGAGGAGTGTGAAAAGAGAAGGGAGGGAGAATGAGCAGAACAGTAACAGGTGACAGAGGTTTAACACAAAGAAAGTAACCATCACCGTACAAAGAATACATATCCACTAGCCCATATTGCTGTAAAATGAGCCTAGTGATGGCAATTGTTCTCTAGGTCTCTGTTAATTCTTACTTCATTCTAACTTCATAAATTCCTTTCATAACCTTGGATTATCTGTCTCCCTAATACTGTACTGTGTCTATGCTCCAGCAGTAGATTATATTCTCTTTCTAACTCCTCAGAACACAGATCCTACAACTTCATCTTCCATTTCCTACACCAATAATTTTCCTCCTTCACATACACCATTATGTCAGCACATCTATTCAGTATTTCTTCATGTTAAAATGATCTGTTTTGAACCTACATGATCTTAAGCAACATTTCCACTCAATTATACAATATTCTTCTATTTAGTGAATTGTGGTCAACTGGAGACCTCTTCAGATATGACCCACATTATGAATCACTACAGGAACATCTTCTCACTCAAATATTAAACTAGAGTCCCTAAAGTCACTGATTCATTTTGCTAGATATTACACCATTTAATTTTTAACAATCTAAATGGTGTCTGTTGTTTTTATCTAGAGATTAAGAAACACCTGCACACTAAAAATCTCTCAGAGTTACACATTAAATTGGTTTGTAAGAACCCTGACATTAGAGAAGGTAAATTTATGCACATATATAAAGCATAAAGTCTACTTCTGAATCTTATGTAAAAATTGTTGTCCTGGAATTTTTATGATATTCAAATATCCAAGAGGTATATTAGAGCTTGTAACTAAAGCTGTTATATTTTAGCTAACACATGGACCTCTTAATGTAATTCATTATCACAATCACATGGAGCTTTTATAAATTTATGAGTTTTATTAGAGTATTGTAATTAAAAAATGTAAAACATAGTTCACAGTCTTACAAAGAAATAATTGTGTGTTACCTGCATGAGGGAGTAGACTTTCTCAAGTTGTAGAATTTGGTACACTCTCCTTGGTCCTGAGTAATCATGACTTTACGCACTCACGGCATCTCTAGGAATGGAATTCACAGAGCAAAATCACTCATAAACTACCACAATACCTTGAGATGTTTCCATCCAATTTTTTCATGCTTTCACAAAGGATGATTCATCAAACTTTCCAAGAAACAAAATTCAATAATTTTCAATTTTTAAAATCAATATCAAGACTTCCTTATAACATGAAGAAGTCTAACTCTTGATCATAAATAATTCCCAAATTGACACCTCTGACAAAACTTGAACAAATATTAACAAAGCACATTTTGCGTTCATAACCCTGAGTTTTGTGGAGGGAAGAATCAGTAATTGTTAAGATGCATATTTGCAAGTTGTCTTTTATTCACTGAGAGTTAAATAATAAGAGAGCCTTTACAATATTTTGAATTTTGGTCAGGTACACTGCCCTGGGCTACATAGAGCATGTTTAAATTTAATGTTGGCTAAAGGATGAAGAAAGATTTAATCCTATCCTACCATTCTTTGCACCTATTATTGCAATTCCTAAGAAAACAGCCATGTGGGTACCAGTACAGACAGGAACTCTGATACAAGGACAAAGGTTTGTAGACACTTTATCTGTATTAGAACCACAGCACACGTTTTTTTAATCATTCAGTTGTTGCATCTCAAAGGCTGAGATTCCTTAATTAGACTCCTTGGGATACTAGTCATACTGCTGAGTGTAGGCTCCACCTCCAGAGATGCTAGAAGGATACATCTTGTAGTATCATTTCCTCTGGGGGAAATATCATAATTGAACAACTTGAGGTCAAATCACAATGTACTGGCAGTAATGAAATGTGTAAAAATATGCCCTTTCTAAAATCATAACCTACAGTATAAGAGGCAGTACAAGACAAGCTATAAGGGCCAGCCAAACAGTTCAGCATATTAAAGCACCTGTAAGGAGGCACAGGGGCTGTGGTTCGATCCCCATTCCTGCCACTCTGAAATGCCAATTGAGATCATACATGGTGGTGCACGCCTGTAACCCCAGCACTTGGGAGACTGTAAAAGGGAGAATCACTACAAGTCTAATCTAGTGAGACCCTAAACACCCTGTAGACCCTTCCCTAAAATACAGGAAAAAATAGACAGACTATAAGGAGGGTGGAAAGGTCAAAATGTATTATAAACATGTACAAAGACTCCAATATTATTTAAAAATGAGAATTTCTTTATTTGTTCTTTTTTCTTTTTTCTTTTCTTTTTTTTTTTTTAAGCAGGGATTGAACTCAGTACCCTGCGATTGACAAGCAATCACTTATTCTACTGAGCTATCTCTCCTTGGCCCTAAAAATAACAATTTTTTTTAAAAAATAACAATTTTTAAAAGTCCTATATTTAAGAAAATTCTAGGACCAGGGATATAGCTCAGTGGCGTAAGCACCTGCCTGGCAAGTGCAAGGTCCTGAGTTCCATCCCTGGTATCACAAAAATAAAATAAAATAAGATCATTTAGAAAAAAGAAAATTCTAATAGTATGCTAAATTAAGAATAACTTCTAAAACATTATACTTAAGACAATCTCAATAGTACATAAAAATAAGAAAAGCTAAAAGGATTACAGTTTTAAAAACATTTAACCTGTGTCATTTGAGCTGACACCTGAACTCACAGTCAGAGATGAAAAAATTGATTTCAGAATAAGTCTTTGAAAACTTTTAGTCTTACATGTGAAAAGCCATTTTTTCCAACACTTTTTATTAAAGAGACTGTCTTCCAGTGAAAGATATTTAATCATTATTATTATATTTCACATTGCTGGCCTCAGCTATATATAAAAATTACAGCACTCTGAAAAAAGAATCAAAAAAGATTTCAGAAAATGGAGACATATTCCTTGCTCCTGGATGGGAAGCCATACTTCCAAATCTGTTATACAGATTTAATGTAATCCCTATGAACATGCCACCAACATATCTCACAGATACAGAGAAAATGTTCTTAAAATTTATTTGGAATGAAAAAAGACCCAGAAAAGCAAAAGCAGTATTGGGCAACAAAGGAAAGGCAGGAAGCATGGAAATACTGGTTTTCCACATTCCAAAAACTAAAACTAGACCCAGATCTATTGCCATGCACTAAAGTAAGGTCAAAATGGATTAAAGATTTAAACATTAAAACAGAAAAACTAAATCTCCTGGAAGAGAAAGTAGGTGGAAATAATGAAGACATAGGGAGAGGCAGACAGTTCATGAACAAAAATCAAACTTCCCAGGAAATATTTAAAACAATAAACAACTGGGACCTCCTCTAACTGAGGAGTTTCTGCACTTCAAAGGAAATAACCAATAGTGTGAAAAGGCCACCAGCAAATTTGGAAAAATTCTCAACCAATAATCACTCAGACAAATGTTGTCTATCTAGAGTATATAAAGAAATAAAACAAATTAGGGTCCCCAAATTTAAAGACCCAATCTAAAAATGGGTATCTGAGAGGAATACACACATCTCAGAGGAAGAAATACAAGAGGCAAATAATTACATGATAAAAGGCTCCGCATCACTAGTCTTTCAAGAAATACAGATTAAAACATCATTGAGACACCATCTCATTCCAGAAAGAATGATTATCATAAACAAATCAACTAATAACAAATACTGGAGAGGCTACAGGGGAAAAGGAACCTTCTCCACTGCTGCTGGGAATGTAAACTGGTACAATCACTATGGAAACCTGTGTAAGAATTCTAAAAAAAACCTAGGCATGGAAATCCTATTCAAACCAGCTATTCACCTTCTGGGTATTTCCCCAAAAGAATGGAAACACCATATCACAATAATATATGTGCACCCATGTTCATAGCACCACGATTTGTCATAGCCAAATCTTGGAAACAACCAAAATTCCCATCACCTGAGAAATGGATGAAAAAGATATGGTATTTTTATACAATAGAGAATTATTCTGTTATAAAGAAATACAAACTTGAAGCCTTCATAGGTGAGTGGATGCAACTACAGGCTGTACTCATAAGTGATATAAATCAGACCCACATGTCTGAATATTGTATAGGGTGTGGGACTTTCTACACCCACTGGATTATATACCAACAGGCACCCAGACCTGCTATGTCGGGGGGACCTTCTTTCCTCTCCAGATTCTGCTCCATCAGGCAGACCTGGTGTGGAACCATGAAGCTCAACTCCCTGCAGAGTGGCAAGGGACAAGACCCACCCAATTAATTCAGGTTCAGAACATCTTGCCAGAGGGGCACAGGGAATTCACTTCCATGAACTGTAGCAGGAAGAAATGGAGTCCAGCAGCCAGACCCAAGCCAGGCCCACTTGGAGGAGTTCGAGCTTGCTAGATCCAGACCCAGTAAGCTGAGACACTTTGCTAGACCCAGATCTATGACAGCATCCTCTCTGTTTTCCTCTTAATTCAGAGAGGGACTCTTCCTGTGAGTGGCCGGAGGTGACCCATGAAAATGATTCACTACTCTCTCAACCCAGAAAACCCCCAAAATCATGCAAATCAAGAGGCTGAAATCATAGTGTTCACTTTAAGAAGGCACGTGAAACTGCCCAGGCCATCAAGGGTATGCATATTCCAAAGGCCACCAAATATCTGAAGGATGTCACATTAAAGAAGCAATGTGTCCCACTCAGGCATTGCAATGGTGGAGTTTGTAGGTGTGTCCAGGCCAAACAGTGGGGCTGGACACAGGTTCGGTGGCCCAAAAAGAGTGCTGAACTTTTTCTACATTTGCTTAAAAATGCAGAGTAATGCTGAGCTGAAGGGTTTAGATGTAAATTCTGTGGTTATTGAAAATATCCAGGCTAACAAAGCACCCAAGATGTGCCAATGTACTTATACAGCTCATGCACGGATTACTCTGTCCATGAGCTCTATAATTATGGTGCATATCTTGGGTGCTTTGTTCACATGAGCTTCCCCTGCCATACTGAGATGATCCTTACTGAAAAGGAGCAAATTGCTCCTAAACCAGAGGAGGAACTTGCACAGAAGAAAAAGATATCCTAGAAGAAACTGAAGAAACAAAAACATGCCACAGGAATAAATTAAGCCTAAAATAAATGCAAATATATTTTTAAAAAAGAAGCGGGGCAACAGATAACCAGGGTGAACTAGTCTGCCTCTAAGACTACAGGTACAAAAGGGGAGGTGATCAGACAGAATTTAGGGGAACTAATATAAGTACAAATTCCCAATCTAATATCTGCTGACCTATACTGTCATAGTGTTTGCATTTAGCGTCTAAAATGCAAAGCCTGGCTGCCCAAATAGCTCAGCAAATTAAAGCACCTGCAAGCAGGCACAGGGGCCAGGGGTTTAATCCCTGAGCCTGTTGGGCCAGCCCCACCCCTGTTGTATGCTGAGACAGGAATGAGACTGGGTGTGCTGGCATGTACCTGCAATCCCGGCACTTGCGGGGGGGGGCTGTAAACAGGAGAATCACTACAAGTATGATCTAGTAGTGAGACTCTGGACACACTGTAGACTCTTCCCTATAATACAGAAAAGAAAATACAAACGCATTAGATACAAAAGTTTGTCAACTGCTAAATCTCACTACCCATTATTAGTGTTGCTAACTATAGTTCTCTAAATACAAAACTGAAATGCCTTAACCATATAATCTCTCTTGCATAATAATAT
Organism: Octodon degus; assembly: GCF_000260255.1. Classification (NCBI taxonomy): domain Eukaryota; kingdom Metazoa; phylum Chordata; class Mammalia; order Rodentia; family Octodontidae; genus Octodon; species Octodon degus. The sequence continues at coordinate 602,502 of NW_004524930.1, forward strand.
TGGTATGTGCTAAGGAAATAATTGAACCAAAGCTCCACACCAAAGGTCAGAAGATAGTTCTATGTAAAGTGACAATGAGAAGGAGCAAAATGCATTCTCGGGCCCTGAGACCACCCAGAGCAAATGCAGGAGATATCAGCATAGAAGAAATTGGAAATCACACACCTGAAATCTCTGAAATAATAGTATCTGAAGTAAAGAAACAACTGCAAAAAGATATAGAGGAAATCAGATCAGAAACAATCTCTGAAGTAAAAAAAGAAATGATAACTGTAATGAAAGAATTACATGATACTCCTTTTTATTTTCCAGGTACACATTTAAAATTTATTAAATTTCTTGCTCAAAGTAGTTGAAAAAAATATATACAATCTCATTTTACTAGAACTGTTTTTTTTTTCTTATGGATCAGGGCTAATGAATGCTTGATCAACTGTGATCCACATCTCAGACTTAAAATGTGTTACAACCAGGATACAGTATTATTTTTAAGTAAAATAAAGTTACTTTAGGTTGTCGATTTCTAACTTAATGTGAACTAAAGGGACATTCTGCTAATGTTAATTCAGAGAATATTTTTCCTTGCATATCATTAGTAATCAAACTATACATTAATTTTAGCAACAGCATGTGAGTCCTGGCCCCACAGCCTTCTGGAGGACACTGAGCTCGTGGGTTAAGTCCCTGAGAAGCAAACTCCAGTTACTTAGTGTTGGTACACCTCTTTGTTTTCTGTGTTGGGAAGTCTTAATTTTTTTATATCAGAGATCTTTTGAAATAAACCAAAGCCCTGGAGGCATCATAAAATTAAAATTTTACTACTTCTGCCTTGAAATGCAATATGAAGGGGCCGGGGAGATGGCTCAGTGGAATAAGCGCTTCCCTGGCAAGCACAAGGGCCTGAGTTCAATCCCTGGTTCCACCAAAAAAAATGCAGTATGAAATTTAACATGCATATAATTTTAGCTGTATTTATTTTTTACAAGATTTAAAAAGCACATAAGCTTTCAGTTGTTATGACTTTGAGGTGTATGTGAAGCCAGGTGTTAATTCTATAGCAGCAATTTCATTGCTCTTATAATTTTGTAACTTTCTTTCCAGAGGTGGACTCAAGTTATGGCTTTCTCCAGGACTTACCTGGTGTAAGAAATGGACTGTTTCTGCAGAAACAAAGTAAAATGTGACAGCTTGGGGGAGTTACATGTAGAATCTGAAGCACCACATACATCATACCCTTCTGCCACAGGACAAGTTTCTAATTTTCTCTTTTTTTAATTAATTAATTAATTTTTGTGTGTGTGTATGTGTGTGTGTGTGTGTGTGTGTGTGTGTGTGTGTGTGTGTGTGTGTGTCCAGCTCAGTCCACCAGGGGGCGGGGCTGGCTGGCATGCGGTGCTGGGGGATTGAACCGCGGTCCCTGTGCTTTGCTAAGCTTGTTCTAAGTAGGTGCTTTAGACCACTGAGCCATCTCCCCAGCCCCTCTAATTTTCTTTTTTACAGTGTCTCAAGTTACTCTCAAGAATTCTACATAATCTCATTATGTAATTGAGACAAATAAAAAGACAATACTTGTGTTTAGACTTAAGAACACTTTGCAGTGTGATGTCTATTGAATGGCTATGTAAGAAGGTTTAATAGCGGATGCATGAGTAACCTGCCTTCCTGATTGGGCTGCAGCCACACACCATAGGTAGACACACCCACCTGGCTCCAGGGGTCAGTCAGGAATGGATGATGGTCAGACCACGTCCAGGGGAAGGCCATGGGATTACGGAGAAAGAAGGCAGAGCTGGGGACAGAAATGTGTGACGACACTTCTTCTCTTGGAGGTGAGTTTTTGGTCTATAAACAGGAAATGAAAGCTCAGACTTAAATGAATACATTTATTTTGAGTAATGGTCTTTATTGAGCAATGTCCACCAAGTCTGCTGTGAGTGGGTTTTCTCCTTGAGCAGCAGCAAGCATCTCTCTCCCGGGCTAAATGCAGTGATGCCAAGATTCCTGCTGTCTTTCCTCTGTTAGGAAGAGCAGTAGAAAGTGCATCTCTGTTCTTAATGGAGAGGACAATGCCTTTTCTTTGCCAGAAAACAACAGGCTTAGCTATTTGAGACAAGACTTGGTCCTCCAGTTAGCTTTTTTAGTTCATTTTGTCCTAAAATATATACAAGTTATTGATGGCAACTACAGCAATAATGTTCTCCACGGGGTGCCAGGCTGTTTGAGGGATCTTCTTGTTGAAGTTTAGACTGTCCACACTAATCATATCTTTCTTACTTTTACCACCTGTACATACATTCCAGAGTTTAAAGCTGGCTCAGGGTTTGCTGTTCTCTCTTGAAGCTTCTAGTATAACATCGTGCTAAGTGTTTCTATCAAACATTGTAAAGTTGTTGTAGAACTCCGTCATGATAGCACTGTCTGAATCATTGCAACAGCACTTAAACTTGTCAAAAATGCAGTCATTCTCATACAGGGAACAGAGCTTGCTTCCCAGGTACTCCAGTGCATGCACCTGGTGGGTCTTCTCAGGCCAGTTCTCCATGTTGAGGTCCCAACCCTTCACCAACAGGTAGTCCCTCATCATCATGTATCGACCACTCTGGCTGAATGTGGCATCAGAGATGGATGAAATTATTTCTGAGAAAAAGGATCTACTTCTGGGATCTTCAGGCTCTTCAAAAAACTTAGAGTGTCACACAGGGCAGAAGAATGCATCTCACATTGCCAAATGGTCGCTTTGCTGCTGCTGTAGAAAAACACATTGCACAGGTGTGAGTAGAATTCAGCAATGGTGATTGCTTCAGTCAGCTCTTCCATGTTAGAACATTTGATATCCACAATATTAAAGATTCTATCTGTAATTTCTAAATACCACAGGTTTATTTTCAAGTCATCTGCAGGAAGATATGTTTCATGATAACTATTTACTGAAATGGAATTTATATGATACCTGTGAGCATTTGCAAAATTTCCCCACAGACATGCTTCTAACATAATGTCCATGGGCTTCAATACAGGAACCCATAGTGTTGTAATTCTAAAAGGATCTCAAAATCGTCCGTCTTCATCTTTCAAGTTATAACCTTTTGCTCTTTTATCCTGTTCACCTATGTGCCATGATTAGTTTTATCATTTGCAGAGAATAGAAAATGAGCAGCATTCTATTGTAGCAAACACCTAATTTTATTATTTTTTTCTGCTATTTCTAGACTTTTCAAATAGTCTCTGATTCATGACTTTGAAAGGTACTATAAACATTATATTCCCCTAGAATGAGAACAACTTTTATTCTCTTGTTCCCATTGAAAAATAACAACTCTGCCACCCTTGTCTCCTGTTGCAAGACCTCCAGAGTAATTAAATTCAACAGCTGGAATGTCAGCTTCCACCACATCTTTGGCGATGGTGCCCTTCACCTGTGAGAAGCACTGCTGAAAATCATTGCTGCCCATGGGGAGCTGCCTCCTCCTGCTAGTGCCATATTAGCAGCGCGGGATTGGGTCTTCCCAGCACAGCGCAGCTGACCAGAGGAGTCCCGCCAAGCTCTAATCTTCCAGCCACAGCCACAGCTGCCGCAGCCAATGCTGCTACCACCAATGAACCTGAGTGCTTCTAAAGAAGACACTGAAAAAAATAGAATAGAAAAATGGTGGGAAAAAAAAGGAAAAATGGTGGAATAATTCCTAAGTGTTTCACTTTCCGCAGTGCTATTGTGAAAGGTATTGTTTCTCTAATTTCTCTTTCAGTGTGTTTGTGATTTGTGTAGAGTAATGCTATTAACTTTTAGGTATTGACTTTGTATCCTGCAATGAATTTCTTTATTAATTCTAGTAGCTTGTTGGTGGAGATTTTCATTCTTCCAAGTAAAGTATCATGTCATCTGCAAGTAATGATAGTCTAACTTCTTCTACCTATTCTTATTCCTTTTGTTTCCCTCTCTTGTCTAATGGCTCTAGCTAATGATTACAGGACTATATTGAATAGGAGTGGTGATAGAAAACATCCTGGTCTTGTACCTGATCTGAGTGAGAGTAAAAGATTTTACTTTTTCCCCATTTAGAATTATGTTAGCCATTGGATTGTCAGAGACGGCTTTTATCAGATTGAGGTAGGGGTCATCTATTCCAATTTTTTGTAGGACTTTGAACATGAATGAATGAGTGTTGAACTTTGAAAAAGCTGTTTTGGCATCAATTGAGTTGATCATGTGGTTTTTGGATTTGGCTCTATTGATATGGTGTATTACATTTATAGATTTGTGCATGTTGAACAATGCTTGCATCCCTGAGATAAATCCTACCTGGTCATGGTGTATAATCTTCTTAATGATTTGCTGTATTCTATGTGCTAGGATTTTATTGAGGATTTTTTCATCAATATTCATGAAGGACATTGGCCTCTTTTTTAGGTGAATCTTTCTCTGGTTTTGGTATTAGTATGATACATGCCTCCAGGAATGATTTTGGGAGTATTGCTTCCTTTTCAATTTAATTGAAGAGTTTAAGGAGTATTGGGATTATGTCTTCTGTAAATTTTTTGTAGAATTCAGCTGTGAATCCATCAGGACCTGGGCTTTTCTTTCTCAGTGAGTTATTTATTATATTTTCAATTTCATTGGTTTATATTGGGTTATTAAGAGTTCTTATATCTTCGTGATTCAGTTTTGTAATTTATACATTTCTAAAAATCTATCCATTTCTTCAGTGTCTTTGATTCTAAAGACTTTTAAAGTAGCTATTGAAGATCTCCTGAATTTCCACAGAGTGTGTAGTAATTTCACAGTTTTCATTCCTTATTGCTTGAATTTGTGTTTTTTCTTTCCTCTTTTTGATGAGGTTACCAAGGGGCTTAGCAATGTTATTTAATCTTTCAAAGAACCAGCTTTTTGATGCGCTAACTCTTTATATTCTTTTCTTTGTCTCAATTGTATTAATTTCTGCTCTAATCTTTGTAATTTCCTCCCCTCTTTGGGATTTGGATTTGATTTGCTGTTTTTTTTTCTACATGTTTGAGATGTAGCAATAGGGTATTCATTTGTTCCCTTTCTGATTTCCTAAAGTGTAAATTTAAAGCTATAAGTTTCACTTTAAGAACTGCTTTCATTGCATCCTACATATTCTGATAAATTGCACTTGAATTTTTTGTTATACATATTGTTTAATTTCCTTTTTAATTTCATGTATGACCTATTGGTTGTTGTGAAGGGTGTTATTTATTTTCCATGCGTTTGGAGATTTTTTTGGCTTTGCTTGTCATCTATTTCCAGTTTCATTTCACTGTGGTCCGATAATATGCATGGTACAATTTCTGTTTTCTTGCATATATGTAAGCATGACTTATGGAATAATATGTGATTTATTTTGGAAAAGGACCCTTGTATAGCTGGAAAGAATGTGTTTTCAGAAGTGGTTGGGTGGAACACTCTGTGTATGTCCACTATGCCCATTTGTTCAAAGGTCTGGTTCAGTTCTGTTACCTCTTTACTATTTTTTTGTACTTGACCTATCCATTATGAATAAGGGGGTGTTAAAGCCTCCTCTTAATATTGTGGTATTGGATATTAGATTTTTCATGTCCATTAAGATTTGTCTTGTAAAGTTGGGTACTCCAGTGTTTGGTACATACATATTTATGACTGTTATCTCTTTCTCTTGTATTTTTCCTCTAACCAGTATATAGTGGCCTTCTTTATTTTGTTTGATCATTCTTGATTTAAAATTGAGACTGTTTGCAAAAATGATTGCTACCCCTGCTTTTTATGAGGACCTGGGGCATGTAGTATTGTTTTCCATCCTTTGAATTTCAGTCTGTGAATTTCTTTATGTTATGAGTTAATGTGTTTCTTGTATGTAACATATTGTTGGATTTAGCTTCCTAATCCACTGTTTCAGTCTATTTCTTTTAATTGGTGAATTGAGTTCATTTACATTGATGGTTATAAATTAGATCATTGACTTATGTTTGACATGTGATTTTCCTCTATTGGCTACCAGTTTTTTTCCTGTGTTGAAATGTCTGCCCTGTTTGGTGGGTTCTTTCTGGTCACATTCATGGAATTGTAGTCATTTTGATCTCCCTCTAGAATATCTTTTAACAGTCTGTGTGGAGTTTGTTTTGTTGTCATGAAAGTCTTTAATTGTTCTTTGTCATGGAAGTATTTCACTTCTCCATTAAACTTGAAAGAGACTTTTGCAGGTTATGTCAGTCTCAGTTGGAATTTGTTTTCTTGCAAGACTTAAAGTACTTTGCTCCATGTTCTTCTTGATTTGATGGTTTGTGAAAAGAAATATGCCATTATTCTGATGGGTTTTCCTTTAAATATGATCTGTTCCTATTCCCTAGCAGCTTTCAGTATACTTTTGTTTGTTTGTTTGTTTATTTTGCTCAATTTATGGGACCTTGATTATTATACGTCTTGGTGTAGTTTTAATTGAGTTGATGTTATTTAAAGTTTTATATGCTTCAGTTACTGAATGACAGATTGTTTCCCCATATTTGGGAAGCTTTCTTCTATTACTTCTACCCATATTCTTTTTATATCATCTGTATTGATGCCTTTTTTCTCATTGATGCCTACTATCCTTATGTTTCTCGTCTTTGCATCATCTTGCTGATGTTGAATTATTTTTTCCTGCACCCTAGTTCTTTTTAAGACATATTTTCTTACCTTTTCACTAACTTCAGTGGTGTCTCTAAGATCTGATGGTCTATCTTCACTTTCATTCAAACGTCTCTGCCAGTTTGAGATTGAGATTTTAATTTCCTGTGTATCTCTTTGAAACTGATTTATGCATTCTATTTCTTTCCTGTATTTCTCATTCAAGTATTTTATCATTTTCCATTCTATTTCTTTCCTATATTACTCATTCAAGTATGCTATCATTTTTCTATTCTTTATTTTTTTCTCCTTTATTTTTTAATCATTGTTTACTTTAGAAACACCTAGTGATTCTTTAAAGTTATCATTTCTTTTGTTCTTTGATGACTATTTCTGATCTGATGTCTTCTATACCTTTCTTTAGTTGTTTCTTTACTTCAAACACTATTTATTTCAGAGATTTAAAGAGTGTAGCTTCCAATTTCTTCAATTCTTGTGTCTCATGCTTTTGTTCTGGGTAGGCTTGGGGCCTGAGACTGCACTTTGCTCCTTATCTTTCTCATTTTGTATAGCACTGTCCTCTGACATTTGGTGTAGAGCTTTGGTGTACTAGTTAGCTTAGCTCCTACTGATATTATTACCCAAGGGATATTATGTGGTTCAGGCAGTTTCAGTTTTGTAGCTACAATACTATAATTAGCAATACTAATAATGGGTAGTAAGATTTACCAATTTACAAACTTGTAATTAATCGTTTTGTATTTTATACTATAAGGGCAAGTATTATGCTGGCATAGCTAAACAGATATAAAATTAGGAATTTGTATTTAAATTAATTCCACAAAGATCTATCTGAATGTTTCCCTTTGATGTACCTGGAGACTTCCAGGCAGATTTTCCACAAGGTTACCTGTTGCCCCCGAGGAGGGGAGGGAAGGAGGGAGGGAGGGAGGGAGGGAGAGAGAGAGAGAGAGAGAGAGAGAGAGAGAGAGAGAATGCTCCCATATATCTGGGATTTAGCAGTGTGTCTCACCTTCCTGGGTCTTGATCTACCAAGTTTCAAACTCAAACAGCCGGGCTTGTCTTGGGTATAGCTGCTGTGCTTGGCTTCTTCCTGCTGCAGCATGCCGACCCACATGCAGGACCTGGCTGCTGGCTGGAGTCGGGATGCAGGGGTCAGGATCAGGAGGATCTGGTGGGGTGCAGGGCAGGATGGTGTGCACCAGTAATCCCAGTGCTTGGGAGGCTGAAATCAGTAGCATCATTATAAGTCTGATCTGTGTAGTCAGATCCTGTAGAACCTGTAAATAAATAAAAAGCTCATTCCTGATTTAAATTTTATATTGCAAAATACAACTATCGGGGCCTGGGAAATGGCTCAGTGGAATAAGTGCTTCCCTGGCAAGTGCAAGGGCCTGAGTTCAATCCCCGGTTCTGCAAAAAAAAAAAAAAAAAAAAAAAAAAAAAAAAAAAAAAAACTATCACTTTCTTTCACCGTTGATCCTTAAGCATTCTCAGATTTTATAAAATACACTAATACAAGTGTATTATAATCTCTGAAAGTTTTAGAACATAAAAGCCATGAGGCTTATTGATGGAATGAATAAGTTATCATAAATTCCATGGACTCATTAGAATTCATTCTGTTTGTAGGTAATTTTCTTCTGAGCAGAGACACAAGGACAACAGTAGAATATATGAAAAAAGAAAACAACATGACTGAGTTTATGCTCTTGGGGTTCACTCAGAGCCTCCAGGGTCAAAAAATATTATTTGCTGATTTACATGGTGACAATGGCAAGCAACCTACACATCATTGTGACCGTGGTGCTCAGCCCAGCCCTGGATGTCTCACTATACTTCTTTCTTGATTATTTATCCATTATCCATGTTGTTTATTTCAACACAGTTACCCAAATATAATAGACTTACTCCATGTAAATAAAGCCATTTCCTTCAAAGCTCATATGACTCACCATTTTAGAACACTTATTTGGTGCTGGTAAGATTTTGTTCCTGGTTGCCATGGCCTATGACCCCTATGTAGCCATCTGCAAGCCCCTGTAATACCTGATCATCATGAACCAATCAGTGTATGTGTTATTGTTGGTATTGGCCTAGATTGCAGATTCTGTGTATGCTATACTACACATCCTGTTTGCTCACATTTCTTCCTTCTGTGTCGCTTTTGTTTGTTACATTTCTTATTTGTGTGGCAAAATAACCAACATATAAAGTTAAAATCAGAAAAGCTTATTTAGCTTACATTTAGTAGATGTTTTAGTCCATAGGTGGGCTCCAAGGCAGGGTGGCGCAGAAGGGCAACATGGCAGAAGGGCAACAGTTCATGGTGATGTAAGACAGCAAAAGCCACAAGGGAAGGAGACAAGCTTCCTTGTGTCCCTTATATCTTATTCAGGACACCAAGCTTAGGGTGGTGCCATTCCCATCAGTATATTGATTCAGCAATCACTCACCATTAATCCCATTACTCTTAATCCCAGAATTGCATTCTAATTTAATCACACCTCTAAGTTCAACTACCTTGAAAAAAGTTTTGTTATTTCATGAGGCTCTGAGAACATGTAGACACAAATCATAACATGCATTTTTCATCAACTCCTAAGCCTTATGGAAAATATTATGGACATTTACTAGTCCACATATTTCTATATGTTTCCTTTCACTTTATAATATTCCATATAAAGATGTATTAAAATTGATATATTCAATACATCAAGTTGCTTGTAATTGTTTTCTCCAAAAAAATCCTGTAAATTTTGCTGAAGAACTCTAAAGACAAAGTCTTTGAATATGTCTCAATCTGAGTTCCTGGTGACTATATTTTTGAATCTATTAAGATACATACTTAAAGCTCTGATATTCATAGGAGAGGACAGGATTCCATTTATCAATTTGTTAAGTGGCACATTCCTGACCACATTCTGTTAGAAGATATTTGTTCACCTCCTCAACAATCTGCACTTGGTAATGACAATATGATATATACTAATTTGAGGAACTAACTGTTTTTTTCACTTTATTTAATTGAAATTAACTTCAATCTAATTTAAACATTGATTTCAAAATTATTTGTAATTTTTTAAATGGATTGTCCATTACAATTTTTTATCTATGTTCAATGATTACTAATCTCATTTGGATTTATGATTTAAAATATTGTATGTACTATTAAAATCATTTCTTTTGCCATTGTCTATGAAATTGTTATTTATTTAATTTTACTTGATTTTATCTTGAAGGGTTAAAACAAAAGCAAAAACAAATACTAGAAGCAAAGACAAAAGCAGAGTAACATACAGCAATAGATATGTTACAAATTTACAAAACAAGAGTTAGAAGGCTGGCCAAATAACTCAACAGAGTAAAGCACCTGTTTAGGCAGAGCGCAATGGCCAGGTTCGATCCCCGGCATGTCATGCCAGCCCTGCCCCAAGGGCATGTTAAAATGGCGACTGAGACTGGACGTCTTGGTGCACACCTGTAATCCCAGTGCTTGGGAGGCTAAAAACAGGAGAATTACTTCAAGTCTAATGTATGTAGTGAGACCCTGCGGACTCCTTTAGACCCTGTACTAAATACATAAAAAATAGTAAATTAATAATGGTTGTTATATTACTTAATTTTATCCTCAAGTGTGTTGCTCAGATTATCAGCTATATCTATGCGAGATTGCAACAACAATTGAATATTAATGCTTGCTTTTAGTAAAACTTAAATTTTCTTGTCTTTTTTTCTTTTCTTTGAAGAAATTGTTATTTTATAGCTTATGGTTGATCTTTTATATTTTCTTTGTTTCAAGTAATTTTGACTGTATACTAATATTCTGTATTTCCTTATTCAAATCTTATTTTCCTTAAGTTATCGGAAGCAATTCCCTCTTTTAACTTTTTTTTTTTTGTATTTTTAGGGAAGGGTCTACAGGGTATTCAGGGTCTCACTACTAGATCAGACTTGTAGTGATCTGCCTGCTGGGATTACAAACATGCTCCACCATGCCAAGTCTCAATTGCAGTCTCAGCCAATCCGCTGAGCTATTTGGCTGGCCCTACCCTCTTTTATTCTTAAGAAAATATTTTTCAACAATTGTTCAGAAAACTCTCAACATTATTTCCTTAAAACTTATGTTTCAACTTTTGCTTCATATGGAGCTTGTTTTTGAAACAAAAGTTTAATTATAGATTGAACTTTAACTTTATTCTAAAATAAAATTTTTATAGAGCATAATTATTTTTTCCTATGGTTTTGAACATGAATGTGTTATAAACTTGTTTTAAGTTGTGTATATTTGAACCCCTCATGTCTCTATTCTTTCCCATATATGTCTTTTGCCTCTACAGGTACATCAAATGTAATCTTTATTTTTATTTGACTTGTACAGCACAAGAGCCCATGTTTTTCGAATGCAGAAAAGAGAGCTCCAAGTGTATCTAATAATTATTATTTGTTTTAATTAAAATAAGAATAAGATACACAAGGTTTCAATGAAGCTTGATTTATAAAGAGATTATATAGTAAGAATTATCACTCTCAACAACTGACACTCACTTATATTCATTCACTTAACAAGTCTTTTATGCCAAGTAAACTATTACACACTGTTCATATGAAACTAGGATTGTTTATAATTGAGTCTTTTGGAATTTGTCTTTTATCTTGGTTTTGTTAGATATTTTTGTTTCTATTTTCCTATTTGTCTGCTGTGTTTTCATTTTGTCTCAACATAGAAAATTTACAATATTTCTCTTTTTTAAGCAGGATATGATTTCCACAATGCATAATTTCTTGTTCTTTAACCTTTTTGTGAGTTTTGATATCTATAATCACATGGCCATCACAATACTCAATGTGATCAGTGTTTCTTAAACTCTTCTGCTCATTTTGAGTTAACCGTACTAACAGATGATTTTGATATATATTTGTGTGTGTGTGTGTGTGTGTGTGTGTGTGTGTAACCAGGGATTGAACTCAGGCCCTTAAGCTTGCCAGGCAAGTGCTTATTCTACTGCGCTGTCTCCTTTGATATATATTCTTGAAACAAGGCTCTTATCAGCTTATTACTTGCCAAATTTTACTCTCTGACATTGTTTTTCTTTTAAAAGTATTTGGGCAGCAGAATTTATCAGTTTTTATACACTTACTGTTTTAAAAATATTATACGTGTTGGTTTTATTGGCATGTTTAAGAAATCTTTGTGCAACTCAGGGTCACAAAAGTTATCTCTAATGTTCTGCCAACTTTTTGTACTTTTAGGAATCAAAGTTGTGAAACTCCCTTTTGGTTTGACTCATGCCTAGAGCTTGAGGAGTCAATCAAAGAGCATTTTTAAGAAATATGTACATATATACACAGGACAGCTTGTATAATTTTATTACTTATCACAGTGTGCTGAAAGGAGCAGTTAATATTTAAATTGTTTTTCTCTCTTTTTAATTTTTGACCAATTTTGCATTCTTTTATCTTGTAATCTGGACAACTAATTTGAAGACAACAATCTGCAAATTAACAATAAAAATGATATTCAATGACCTCAGCATCTTTTGCTGATAAGACTGCCATTTCTTATTGAATTGTATCTTCACTTTGATTTAAAAAATGATTCAGTATTTGGGAATAATTCTGGACTATATTTTGTTTCATCTTTATACATATCCATTCTCCAATGTTGTGCTTTATGTTACATGTAGAAATTAAGCAATATGAGATATTCAACTCTGTTTTCCAAATTTATTTTGACTTTTATTTTTTTTCTTTTTCATATAAATCTTTGAACCAGATGTGAATGCTCTAGAAATTTTCAGTGGTTTATGTTTTATGACTTCTTTATGTCTATAGATCAATTAAAGAGGTTTGATATCAATAATAATATATTTCTATACGTGGATCTGGGTTATCTAATCACAAATTTTAATACTGATCCCAGGGGAATATATATATATATATATATATATATATATATATATATATATTCCAAGAAATAGATGTGCCACTAAAAACCTATCACCTAACAAGACTGAATACAGATTAAATAAAATATTTATGGTGACCAATAATTCATAAGATTGAATTAGTAGACAAAAACCTCATAAGAAAGTAATATTAAAGACCACAGGTAAGAAAAAGCTCAATGGTAACGCTTGCATATTTTATTTATACACATACCTAATTTTTTCATTCTATAAACCAATAGGAAAGGTCTATAACAAGAGAATTTTACATGTTTCAGTTCTCTCTAGACAGAATCTTTCCCTGGTGGTGATGTGACCTTAGGTTTTTCTATTATGATAATTCCCACAGAGTGCATGTCTCTCAAAAGCATGTTCTAGATATTGTTTATCCTTCTTACATCTCAGTGCATTGCCTATACCCATAATTCTTGAGGTCCCACTGAGTTTAATTAAGGAAACATCTTTCATTGAGTTAAAGCAACTGAATAACACAATAATATGCACTGTAGTTTAAATACAGGTAAAGTATTCACACTTTGCCCTGATCTCAGGGAGAGTTTGTCTATATTAATATTCACAGAACTGTTTGCTTAGGAATAGATTGTATATACTCAAGGCATGACAAAATAGGGATTCAATTTTTCTTCATTCTTTATTTTGTCTTAAATTCAACAAGGGTGTATAAGATCAGGCCACCATATCTGACTAGAAACTGAAATATTTTTACAGCTATATCATTTTTATTTAAAACTTAGAAATAAATATCTGTTATTTATGATTTATTTTCTGTGACAAATTAACTTCTTGAATTTCAAAATGCTTGCTTAATATTTGTTTCTTTTAAAGAAATAATTTGTCCAAAATAAAGATTTTCATCTCTGTATAACAGTTTCAGATTTCTTAAAGTCATGGGACACTGTTGAGATTAGTATAAAGATTGGCCATAATTTTTGAAATAAATTTTTATGAATTTCTGATGAATCAACCTTCCTAAAAACATGGAAAGAATTGATCATTGGAAAACTCCAACGCACAGAAAAGGCACGTGTGTATTTTATTTACTTCTTAAATACAGGGAGATGACATCAGTCAAGGAAGCTGCTATCGTTTAGGCCCAAGGACCAGTATCAAATTTCACAACTTGGAACAAATGACGCTGTCCCTGCAGGTAACTCAGGAAGCCTATTACTTGTATGTTCACTATGCACCTTGTTGACATAGGAAATCATAGTCTTCCAAAAGCTTTATGATTCTGATAGTTATGTTGTAGGGTACTTCTCGATAAATGTATACATTGATTCCAATATTGAAAACTCCTCTTTCATATTTCAAAATTGTAAAAATGTGGAATAAATTTTCCTCCCTTAACATCAGCATTCTCACAAACTAACTGTTTTGTAACCATTTGGAATATTTCTGGAGACCAACAGATTTCAAATTTCTTTGAAAGTTAACTATATGAAATGTATTAACCATTCCTACTCTCCTACAACCTCACCTGAAGTTTGTATAATTGCTTCTTTTTTTGTAGCACAGATTGAACTCAGGACCTTGTGTTTGCCAGGAAGGTGTTCATGCCACTGAACTACCTCCCCAACCCTGCCTGCTTTTTTTGTCATTAAAAAAAAATGAAAATAAAGAAATTTCTTTTTGAGATCACTATATCTATATTATGAATATTGTTTAAAATTATAAATTTAAAATATCATTTGGCATCTGTAGAAGTATAAAAGTGAGGCTTTGGGGGCTGCAGAGATAGTCAGTAGAATAAGTGCTTGCTTGGCCAGCACAGGGTCCTGAGTTCAATGCACAGTACAGCAAAATAAAAGTGAGACTTTAGAACATAATATAACATATGCATGAGTCAGCAATCTCTTACATTAATTTAAAAGAATACTGTATTAAGAAAGAGGAGAAGTCATATTGCGTTTGGACTTAAGTGACCAAGATTGTACAATATGAGCAGATATTTGCATTTAAATGTTTTCTGGAAAGGGACCTGGGGTACCAGGATAAAAATTTGAAATACGAAGACATACCATGTAAATATCCTCAGAGAATGCTGCAGTACAGGAAGGAAATTAAGGACGTAGGACAAGGAGAATAAAATCAGAATAGCGCCTTAAGAGTGACAAAGAGGGTGAACTCGTCATGAACAGAGACATGGGTCATAGGTAAAAAGGAAGATATTCCATGTCTGTGAATAGGAAGCAGTACAGAATTTATGAATCAGTGAAGTGGTTGTCATTAGAGATTAATCCAATTTCTAGATTTACTTATAAATGAATATTGTGCTAGTAAATAAGATGTGACAGAGGGTTTTTTCTCTGTATGCAAACTTCCTGTCTCTGACTCTCATCATCTCCCTAACTACCCTGCTTTCTCCTCTTTCCCTGAACCCCCTTCCAATCATCTCTACTCTCCACATTCTATTTTTTCAGGTTCTCTCTAAGTTGCTTTTGTATATCTATTTTATCCTTTTGTATATTTTTATTTTATACGTTTAGTACAGGGACTCACTACACAGTTCTGACTCATAGTGATCCTCCTGTTTTCAGCCTTGCAAGCACTGGAATTAGAGGCCCTGGCACCACGCCGAGTCTCAATCGCCATCTCAGAGAGCCCCAGGGGCTGGCTGGCGTGGCTTGTGGCACTGAGGATCGAATCCTCGTCCCTGTGCTCAGCCTACGCAGGTGCTTTAGGCAGCTGTGCTATCTGGCAGACCTCCTTTTCTATATTCTCAACATATTTTAAAACCTAAGGTGTGAATGAGATTTATATTAGTTGAGAAATTTCTTCAATCCCAAGAATGTAGAAAATCATACATACTTTGTAACTGAGAAGTAAATATAAAATAAGTCTGGTTGTCATTTCCAAAATATTGCTAAATATTTAACCAGAATTTTTTTCTTTGTGCTGATAGCTTGATGAGTGCTTGCATTATCTTCCAGACAGAAAACAAGCTACGGGAGATTCATTTTTCTTTCACACACATACATGTTTCTAATTTTTTTTATTTCTGTTATGATGATTCTATAATAACCCTTCAATTAGGATCCATGGTTCATCAAATATGAATTGGGAAAATCTCTAACAGCTCAGGAACAGAATATTTATGTTGCCTATTTAAGGAATTAATAAGTATTCTGAAATTCATGGATTCACTAGTAATTATTTTGTTTGTAGGTAATTTGGTTCTGAGCAGAGACACAAAGAAAAACATAGGGAACGAAGGAACAATGTGACTGAGTTTATGCTCTTGGGACTCACTCAGAGCCTCGAGGGTCAGAAAATATTATTTGCTGTTTTCCTATTGATTTATGTGGTGACAATGGCAGGCAATCTACTCATTGTCTTTACTGTGGTGCTGAGCCCAACATTTGGTGCCCCAATGTTCTTCTTTCTTGGCTACTTATCATTTATGGATGCTGTTTATTCCACTACATTTACTCCAAAGATGATTAAAGATTTACTCTTTGAGACAAAGACAATTTCCTTCACAGCTTGCATGACACAGCTCCTTGTGGGTCATTTACTTGGTGGTGTAGACATAATAATCCTGATTGTCATGGCCTATGACCATTATGTAGCCATCTTTAAACCCTTGCATTATCTGACTATCATGAACCAAGAGCGGTGTGCTCAGCTCGTGCTTTTGACCTGGGTTGGGGGCCTTCTGCATGCAGTCCCACATGTTCTTTCTGTTTACAACCTTCCCTTCTGTGGACCCAATGTCATGGACCATTTCGTGAGTGATTTGTATCCATTATTAAAACTCGCCTGCACAGACACCTACATTATTGGCCTCACAGTGGTGGCCAATGATGGTGTCCTCTGTGTGCTCACCTTTTCACTATTGCTGACCTCCTATGGCATCATTCTGCATTCTCTGAAGAACCTGAGTCAGGAAGGGAGGCGCAAGGCCTTATCCACTCGTGGATCCCACATAACAGTGGTCATCCTATTCTTTGTTCCTTGCTTATTAATTTATGTGAGACATCCATCTACCTTGCCAAGTGATAAATACTTAGCTGTGTTTTACACTGTTATCACTCCTATGCTGAATCCTGTCATCTACACTCTGAGAAATGCAGAGATGAAAATTGCTGTAAAGAATCTCTGGACTAGAAAATAAAGATGCATTAACAGAGAACTGTACAATTTGTGTTCTGTGAAGAGGGTTCCTTCTTGCAACAAAGTCACATGTGTGGTTATGTAATTAAATTAAATTTCCCCTCAGGTTATATAACCATACATAATGGAAAATATTTATTACCTGCGCTTTTCAAATGGTTTACGTATATTTTTAAGACTATGAGGTGTCTACTGGCCTTGCTGGGCCTCAGCTCCTACTCTACCATGGCTAATAAGATCACTCTAAGCAGCAAGCCAAGAAGATCACCTACAAGATTTTTGCTACATCATTTAGAGTCTTCTTCATTCTTTATGAAGAATTGGTCATGGCTACGATCCCCATATACTTATTAAAAATTTTCTGAATATCCACATGATCTGTATTACCTTCACACTTTTCATTCCTCATTGCATGAATTTGAGTATTTTCTTTCCTTTTTTGATAATGTTGGATAGATTTCAGTTTTTCTCCACTTAGAATTATGTTGGCTGTTGGTTTTTCATAGATGCCTTTAATCAATTTAAGGTATAGGTCATCTATTAAAATTTTCATGTGAGAGAGCACATTGGCCAACCAATGGCCAAGACTCATCCACAAGACTGACACTGACAAAGGTTCTATAATCTGAAGTACAGGATCTCAGCATAAATCCTGAAGGGATTTCATTGACCTTATCAGACCCAAAAGCTACAACTCTTGTTGCATAGGTCCTGCTTTACCTTGGTCTTAACCATACAGCAGAAAAGTGTAAAAGTGAAGTTAAAGAAGTAAAGACATGCTATTATGTTGAGAGCTGTAGGAAACTCAGGTCAACAATTTCTGACGTTACCAGTGAAGCAGTAGACCCAATACTATTTTGAACTACTGCACTCTTTTAGAATATTTTGCTGACTTAACACACCTATAAGATTCAAATAATGGAACTAAACAAAAAAGGGAATACCAATGAATGTCCACTTTATATCTGTGTATTCAAAATGCTTAGGATAGATATATAGTTACATTCTCTTAATGAATAGAATGATTTGTTCTAATGGTGTTTGTAAATAGGATATCGTGTCCGCATCTTGTACAGTAATTAACCACTAGGAAGAATGTATGCAATGTGTTAATTATTGAAACTGTCCTACCAATTTGGTTAGAAATTGCCTCATTGCTATTTGTTTCTCAATAAAATTATGGAAAAAATAAACTAAAATGAAATAAAAGTTAAGACCTGCAAAAAATAAAATAAAATAAAATTCTATTCTTTATGTTGAAAAAAATTTTCTGTGTGGCTTTGATCATGAATGAGTGTTGGACTTTGTCAAAAGACTTTTCTGTATCGGGTCTTAACTCTATTGATATACTGTATTACATTTATAGATTTGTGTAAGTTGAACTATCCATGCATCCCTGGAATGAATCCTACCTGATTGTGATGTATAATCTTATTGATGATCTGCTGTATTCTATTTGGTAGCATTTATTGAGTTTTTTTTCATCTATGTTCATGAGGCAGATTGGCTTATAATTCTCTTTTTTGATTGGATCATTTTCTGGGTTTTGTATCAGTATAATAATTGGCCCCAGGAATGATTTTGGCAATATCACTCCCTTCTCTTTTCTGTTTTAAAGATTGAGGAGTATGGGAATTAAACCTTCTATAAATTTCTTGTAGAATTCAGCTGTGAATCCATCTAGACCGGGGCTTTTCTTTGTTGCTAAGTATTTTACTACATTTTCTATTTCTTTGGCTGATATTGTGTTATTCAGTTTTCTATCTTCTTGATTCAGTTTTGGCAACTTGTACTTATCTAGGAGTCTGTCCCTTTCTTCTGAGTCTTTGATCCTGTCAGAGTAAAGATTTTCAAAAGAGCGATTGATGAACATCTGAATTTCCACAAGATCTGTAGTACTTTCTTGCTTTTAATTCCTTATTGCTTGAATTTGAGGGTTTTTTTTTTCCTCTTTTGGGGGAGGTTAGCTGAGGATTTATCAATTTTATTTACTCTTTTAAAAAACAGCTTTTGTAAATATTAATTCTTTGTATTATTTTCTTCATCTCAATTGCATCAATTTCTGCTCTAATCTTTAAAATTTTCTTCCATCTTTGAACTTTTGTCTTGGTTTGCAATTCTTTTTCTGGAAGCTTGACACGTAGCTTTAGGGTATTTATTTAGTCTCACTCTGTTTTCCTAACATGTGAGTTCACCTCTGTAAATTTCACTCTGAGAACTGCTTTCATTGCATCACACAAATTCTGGTAAATTGTGTTTCAGTTTTCATTGGGTTGTAGATATTGTTTAATTTCATCTGTAATCTCATTGATTGCTGAAGAGGGTGTCATTTAATTTCCATATACTAATGAGGGTTTTGTAGTTTCTTTTGTTGTTAATTTCCAGTTTCCATACACTATGGTCAGATAATATGCATGGGATAATTTCTGCTTTCTTGCTTATACTTAAGCATGATTTATGGACTAGTATGTTGTCTATTTTAGAAAACTTCTCATGTGCAGCTGAAAAGACTGTATTCAGATGTTGTTTGGTGGAACTCTATATGTCCACAAAGTCAATTTTTTCAAAGGTTTGGTTCAGTTCTGCTCCCTCTTTGCTAATTTTTTATCAATTGACCTATCTTTTTGAAATAAGGGGGGGTTAAGTTCCCCTATTAAAATAGTGAAATTGATTATTAGATTTTTCATGCACTTTATATAGTAGAGTGCTTCCACACTTGATGCATAAATATTTATGACTATTATTTCTTCCTCTTGAATTTTTCCCCTAACCATTGCAAAGTGACCTTCTGCATCTTGCTTGATAATTCTTGGTTTGGAATTCAAATTGCCTGCCCACAAATTAGCTACCCTTGCTTTATTCAGAGATCCTGGAGCATCTAGTAGTTTTCTACCTGTGACTTTCAGCCTATGAATTCCTTTCAGGGTTAAATGTGTTTCTTGTATGCAACATATTGTTCAATTTTTGTTTCTTAATCCATTCTGACAATCTATTTATTTTAATTGGTGAATTGAGTCCATTTACTTTGGTGGTTATAATTAATACGTATTGATTTAGGTTTGTCATGTTATTTTTCTATTGTTGGTTCCCTACATTTATCCTGTGTTTAATAGTTTGCATGTTTGCTGGGTTCTTTCTGTTTCCATTCTTGGAATTTTGAATATTTTGATCCTTTCTAGAATATCTTTTAGTATTCTGTGTAGGATTTGTTTGGTCATCAAGAATTTCCTTTTTCCTTTGTCATGGAAGTATTTCACTTCTCCATTAAATTTGAAAGAGAGTTTTTCAGGATACATCAGTATTGGTTTGAATTTGGTCTTTTGCAGGGAGGACTTGAAGAATTGCGCTCCGTGCTCTTCTTGATTTTTATGGTTTGTGAGGAGAAATTTGCTGTTATTCTGATGGGTTTTCTTTTAAACGTGATCTGTTTCTTTTTTCTAGCAGCTTTTACAATATTGTTCCTGAATTTCTGAGATCTTGACTATTATATGTCTGGGTGTAACTAGAATTGAGTTGATATTGTTTGGTGTTCTATATGCCTCAGTTATCTCAATATCAAATTGTTTCTCCATCTTTGAGAAGTTTTCTGCCATTACTTCTTCCCATATTCTTCTTATGTCATTTCTGTTGTCTCCTTCTTTCTCATTGATGCCTATTAGACTTATGTTGTCATCTTTACATGATCTTGCAGATGTTGAATTATTATTTCATGGATCCTAGTTGATTGTAAGAGATCTTTCATTACCTTTTCCCTATCTTCAATGGTGTCTTCAAGGTTTGAAAATTTATCTTCACTTCCATTCAAACAGTTTTGCCAACTTTATTGGAGTTTTTAATTTCCTGTATATCTCTGAATCTGCTTCATGCATTTTATTTCTTTCCTATATTGCTCATTAAAGTTTTCCATCATTTTTCTCTTCTCTTCTACTTTTTATCAGTGTCTTCTTTTGAAATGCTTAGTAATTCTTTCCTTATAATTATCATTTCTGCGTTTTTACCTGTGAGATTAATTCTGATCTGATTTCCTCTATACCCTTCTGCATTTGTTTCTTTACTTCAGGTGTTCTTATTTCTGAGATTTCAGGTGTGTGGCTTCCAGTTTCTTCTACGTTTATGTCTCCTGGGTTTGTTCTGGGTGGGCTCGGGCCTGAGAATGCATTTTGACCCTTCTTTTTGTCATTTTCTATTTCAGAGAGAACTCTTTATTTTGATTTCTGTGAAACCTTTTTGTGAAAGATTAATAGTAAGTAGCTATATCATTACAGTCAGAGCCTCTGTGTAAAGAGTCTATTTTTTAAGTATTTCTCCTGTGTCACAGATTCTCGTTTTGTGTCTGTCCCAAAATTTTACCTTTTGTATTTCTCAAGAGTGAGATATTGGCTTCCATTTGGCAAAGTACTACATCTTTCAGTGTATGGCTTTAGTGAGGTTATTACCCAAGCACCACTCAATATTAATACCCCAGGGAAATATGTAGTTAAGGTAAGTATGGCTTCCTATTTACAGTAGTACAATTAACAATACCAATAAAAGCTATTGAAATTTAGAGGAGCCTGGGAGACAGTTCAGTAGAATAAGTGCTTGCCTGGTAAGCATAAGAGCCTGAGTTCAATCCCCAGTTCCACAAGAAAGAAAGAAAGAAAGAAAAGAAAGAAAGAAAGAAAGAAAGAAAGAAAGAAAGAAAGAAAGAAAGAAAGAGAAAATTAGAAATTGACAACCCTTGTAACTAGTGGGTTTGTACTTTAGACCATAGGAGAAAAGATTATAGCTGTATAAGAATGCAGATCTTAAATTAGAAATTTGTATTTAAATTACTTCCCCTGAGTTCTGTCTGCATACCTCTCCTTCATGCACCTGGAGTCTTCCAGGCAGACTAGCTCACCCCAGTTACCTGCTGCCACCTCAGTGCCATGAGGACGTCTCTGTAGGTCTGGACTTCAGTCTGGATTTGGCTACGCTGAGCAATACACCTCAGCTCACTGAGTCTTTACCTATTCAACTTGAATTCAACTGACAGGATCTGGTTGGGATTGCTTGCTGTGTTCAGCTCCTTCCAACTGAGCCCAATCCAAGTTGTTGCAGTTCCAGTAGCTCCTTCCTCTTAGGCCAATCAAGGTGGAGAGTACCCACTGTGCCCCACTGGCTGCTGGTTCTGAAGCTCCTTCCTTCTAGACCTGCTGAAGTGGAGAGGGCCTGCTCTGCCAGGTAACTTCCAGTCCTATGGATCATTCCCAGTAGACCCACTGAGGTGGATTCCCTTTTTATAATGTCACACTTAAGTGTTTTAATATGTAGATATTATACTTTAATACACTTTTAATTTGTAATTTTGAACCTTTAAACATTTTATTTATCTCTGTACTTTATAAATATCTTAATACTTTCTGCTTAGATGTCTGTTCTGCTTATATTGTATGATTGTATTAGTATGCAATTACACTACATAAGGACTCTAAGTTGGATTTCAGACAAAAACGAGGGAAAGGAAATGCGAGAAAACTGTTGCGGAGAAAAATGCAAAGCATATTTTTCATGCATTTTAAAATATTGATTTCCTGTTCATTGGCGATTTTTTGTTTGTTATCTAGAAAGTAATAAGCTTTTTGCTAGAATTGGTAAAGTCAATACAAATCATAATTAACTTTTCAGCAATAGTTTGCAGTTTATTCTTCTCATAGGACAAATATTTTATACCTACAAAATTGGACACTTCTTTTTTGTGCACACAGTTATTTTTTACAGTTAACATTATCACTGTTCTTCAACCACAACATGCTAAGCAATATGCATAATGCAAATGTATTTAAAATATCTCACAAAAATCAACTAATATTGTAAAGGTGATGGCAATCTATTAATAGCTACTAAACCTTTGAAACAAAGAATTTTCCATGTATTTGCTTTATATTTTTTATTCTTTCAAAAAAGTGTCATGAATATTATTAAATCTGAAAAAGGATTAACTTTGTTTATGTACAGTACAGGAAGCAATACCATGCTAAGTGAAATAAATTATAGTAAATATATTACATAAATTTAGAGTCCTAATAGAATAAATATCCTGGGCTCCCTGGTGAGAGTTCCTGGGAGGTTGGTTGTTTGTTAGTCATCTCAAAGGACCTGTGAGTGGTTTGTAGTTTCTCCCAGATGAGAGTTCCTGGGAGATTGGTTGTTTCTGCTGTCAAAGGTTGCCTCTGCACTAGTTTTTATCTAAACCAGTCTGAAGTTTAAATTGGTGAGGGAAAGGTCAGAAAGGGCCAAATTTCTTTCTGGGATATTGTTTGTTTTAGTTTGTTTGTCTGTCCAAATCGCTTGCTGTGACTTCCCCAATATGCCTGTCTTCCTGTTGTGTCTGCACACTCAGGCTACAGTCCAATCAGTTATGTGAGCCAGGGAGTGCCAATTGTCCTGCTGCTGCTGCCCTTTCTGCCACTACTTGGAAACCTAGAAAAACTCAGACCATGTCCAGTTGCTTCACTTTGTTATAGTTACTGCCATTGTGTCAAATTATATTAGCCTTGCATTTTTGCTTCTTGTGTGTATTGAGTGGAAGTGCTTTTAGGATTTCTGTCATGGGGGATGCCAACAGCAAGACAACCAGGCTGAATTGCATGATCAGGAATTTTTGATAAATGTAAATGTTAATATGGAGTAAAAACGACAAAATGAAAACTTAAAATGCTGTGTGATAGGTTAGGATTCAAAGCTTCCCAGGCACCCTGCCCCAAGCACACTCCTCTTGGTTTCACAGGTGCCCTGCCCTAAAATTCTCTCTCCCTTGGCCCTATGTAGAACCAACCTCAAAACCACAGAACAAGTCCACCTGACTTTGACCTGGGAAAGCTACCAGAAAAACCCTCCTTTGTTAACATTAAAAGTCCCCCACAGACCAGGTAGCCCTGCCAAGATTAGCTTTCCCTGGGCTATTCCAGCCCACAACTTCCTCCCCACTCCTTAAAAACCCTTTGCTTTGCCTTGTTCACTGCTGTCTTAGCCCGCTAGGCAGACAGCCTGCTTGTTGTCCCCAATAAATCTTCTACTGGCATCAAAATGCCTGGTCTGGTCAATTGTGTGGGTTCGTACCTAACACTGTAAATGAGAATGGACTTCCTTTGGAGTAGGCTTGCCAACTGAAGGGACTATCAATCCTTATATAGTCCATTAGGGTGTGAGAGGTAGTAACGGACAAGCCAGACCCAGATCAGTTTTCTTATATAGATCCCTGGCTCTGTGCAGTTCAAACATTGCCTTGAAGGCTCAAGATGTATATGTGTGGTATCCCTGATCATATACTGTTCATAAGAGAAAACTCTTTAAGGACCAAGCCCCCTGATCTGTAACCAGCCCCAAAGGAGGACAACTATCTCATCCTGAGTACTGTGGAACCACTACCTTGTCTTGCTTCTAGAGTGGTGGCTCCTGAGGAGGGACTTCTCCCACATGAGCAGGATGGGGAAGAACCCACCACCTGTGCACAACCAAGGAATAGGCATCGGTGTAGACACTACACCTCCACATTCATCTTGCTGCTGCTGACAAACTTTGCCTGTGCCTGCAGGGGGTAGAAGGGATGAGAAAATCTCATCCTCTGATCCAGTTTAAGTTTTCCTTAGACAGATGGCTATGGAAGAGCAAGGAGGGAAGCTCTGGCCTA
The DNA here is from genome assembly GCF_000260255.1 of Octodon degus. Lineage (NCBI taxonomy): Eukaryota > Metazoa > Chordata > Mammalia > Rodentia > Octodontidae > Octodon > Octodon degus. The sequence goes on from NW_004524930.1 coordinate 626,857, forward strand.
GTGTAATGTTATGTCTCTTTTTCTACTAGTGACTTATGTAACTGGAAAATCTGAATCACCCATTAACAAAATAGCTGAAAGCCTTAATTAGTTTGTTAGAACACACTGCCCCACTTAGGATAATTGCCAACAAATCCTTTTGACCTTGTTTTCTTCAGAAGACAAAAATAGAATTCAGAGAGCAGAAGAGTAACAAGTAATGTTAGAAACCAGGAGAACAACACAAGACAAAGAGGCTGGATAGCCCGGGATTTGCCCAGGGAGGACCCTAACTGGAATTATATTATAGAGGACAGAATGAAAGCTTTAAGAGATCATCATACAGTCCTGAGAAAAGGGTTCCATGACATCACACTAACTTGCACAAGGTGAAAGAGGTTTATCAAGGACTGAATGAGAGCCCTATGGCTTTCCTTGAATGTATCATGGAGGCTTATAGGTTATACACTCCATTCATCCCAGAAGCACCTGAGCATGCTCGTACTGTCAATGTGGCCTTTTGATTCAATTTGCCTCTGATATACATCACAAGTTACAGAAATTAGAAGGGTTTGCAGGGAAAAACATGTCAGAGCTGGTAGAGATAGCTCAAAAAAAGTGTTTCAGAAGAGAGAAGATGCAGAGTGGAGATATAGACAAGAAAAGAGGAAAGTGATGTCCGCTTTTTGTAAGAAGAAAGCACATCTTAGACTTGAGATAAAAGAGGAAAAAACAAAACACAGGGGTTGTCACCCCCCATTGAACCTAGAGCAGTGCACTTATCATAGGTAAAAGAGAAATTTTAAGAGATACTGTCTAATGTGGATTGGTATAGAGAAAAGAGAGAAGAGGGACGTGCTTATGATGGATGTGGTGTACGAGTCAGAATAACAGGGGCATGAGTCCCTGTTTCACAGCCCCAGGGAATCCATGCTGACACCTAAGATTGAGGGAAAGCCTATAAATTTCCTGATTAATACAGTGGCAGATTTATCAGTAGTAACTCAACAGAATATCCCACTCTTGGATCAGACTGTACATGTGCAGGGTGCAACTGGCCAGATCTCTTCACATTGCTTCTGTGAGCCCAAAAGCACGTAGTTAGTCACTCACTCCTCTTAATGCTAGGCTATCCCTTCTCTCTACTGGGCCAACATCTCCTTTGAAAATTGTGTGTTCAAATTTCGTTTTCTCCAGAGGTGACCACTGTTGTCACTTGTATTGGTAGCAACCACCCCTTGAAAACACGTGTTTTAACTGTGTCATTTCCTCTTCAAGAATAATACCACCTGGTGAATGCCACTGTGGATGAGCAACCTGAGGTGCCACAGACTCTCCCTGAATGGACTCAGCTTTTTCCTCAGGTTTGTGTGAAAGACAACCTGCCCAGATTAGCAGCCCACATTCCTCCTGTGATAGTGCACTTGATTGGGCATGCTAATCTGGCTCACTTAAGACAATATCTTATGGCCATGGAAGCCAGAAAAGGCACAAAATCCCATATCCAAAAACTCCCCAAGGCAGAAATATACAGGGAATACCAATCCCACAGGAACATTCCTTTACTTCCAGCTTGAAATCTGGGGACAAACAAGTATCAGCCCATACAAGACTTAAGAGCTCTAAATGTCTTCGCTGTGACCCTACACCCTGATATGTCTAACTCTTAAACCCTGTTGAGCCTACTTCCACTTACTGGGTCTGGTATACTGTATTGGATTTAAAGGATGCATTCTTTTGTATTCCTTTGTCAATGGTTTGCCAGGAATTGTTGACCTTTGAATGGGAGGACCCAGAGGAGGAATATAAATACCAGCTGATATAGAAACAACTTTCCCAAGGATTTGGGATTTCATCTACTATGTTTGGAGAACCTTTATTGAAAAATCTGGTGCCTTCTGGTGAAGAGTCCTAACATTTCCCTCTTGCAGCATGTAGAGATCTCCTGCTGACCACTAAGACCCTGGAATTGTATGAGGAGAGGACAGAAAGGTTATTATGGCTGTTATAGAACAAAGGACATCTGGTCTCTAAGAAAAAGGTCCAGCTATGTGTCAAAATTGTGAAATTTCTCAGGTTCACTTTGAAGGGAGAGACTTGTTCCATCTTAATCTCCCAGACTCAAACTACTAAGGTGCTGAAAAAGCCAAAAACCCTACAGAATTTACAAGAATTCTTGGGAATAGGGGGGTATTGTCATCTGTGAGTGCCAACTCCCTTAGACTGAGCTCTGAATTGCAGAAAGCATTCAAGGACTTTAAAAAAGAGTTGCTGAGGGCCCCAGCTCTGGCCTTGCCAGATATCGCTAAGCCCTTCCAGGAGTTTGTTCATAAGACAGAAAGAGTTGCAAGAGGAGTTTTGACTCACTCGTTAGGACCATGAATGCACCCCATGGCCTATCTGTCTAAGAGACTGTACTACATGGCAGTTGGTTGGCATTACTTTGGGGCCCTGGTGGAAGGTTGTTTCTTGTACCAGAATGACACAATAACATGAAGCCCTTCTTGAGGGTTCACATTTAACTATCGAGACTATACAGGTCATCAACCCTGCTTCTTTTTGCTGATGTCACTGGAGCCCCTGAAGCATGATTGTGTGGAAACTATCAAGGATGTTTATTTTTCAAGGCCTGACCTGCAAAAGACATTCTTTCAGGACTCTGATCTCCTCTTGTTCTCTGATGGGAACAGTATGGTAATAGATGGGGTACAGAGGGTGTGAGAAACAGTTGTGACAGTGGAATGGACATTCTACTCAGGAACACAGCATCTTGACACATCAGTCCCAAAATCCAAACTGGTTGCTCTTCGATGGGCATTGGAGCTAGGGATAAAGAAACGGTTAAATGTTTTCACAGACTCCCAATATGAATTTTTCACTTTGCATGTACATGGCACCATCTACTGGCAGAGAGGTCTCCTAAACAAAGAAGGAATAGACATTAAAAATTACTCAGATATCAAGCTTGTTACAAGCAGTATAGTGGCCCACTCATGTGGCAGTAATACACTGCCCTAGCATCAAAAAGTAATTCAATCAAGGCCTGAAGTAGCAGTAACACTGATTTATCAGCAAAATGAGTGTCTGTAGGAGACATGCTGCCAGAAGCACGAGTCATGGTGGTGCTGCTCCTTCAGCCACCTAGGTATTCTTTGTCAGGAGAAAGTGTTCATGGTACATTTTGAGAGAGATCATGGGACATTTTGGAATTCAATAACTACACGACAAAACCCATTTGCTCAAGACAGATATTGCAGAACTGCTTGGCCACTACTTTTATATTCCAAACTTTGGACTCTGTGTGCCTCAGTGGCCAGTAAATGTGTAACTTGAGCTAAAAACAGCCAAGTTTCTCACTTATAGCATAACCCTGGCATTGGTCGACATGGGGCCACCCTTTTTGAAGACAATGAAGTGGACTTCACTGAAATCAGGCCTACAGTTGGAAGCATAAAATATTTGTTGCTACTTATTTTCACCTACTTAGGATAGGTGAAGGTCATGGCAACAAATATGAGACCTCTACAAGGTGGTGAAAGCATCAATGGAGTTAATCATTCCTTGGTATGAACTCCCCATGACAGTAGGTTCAGATAATGTGCCTCCTTTTGTGGGTAGAGTGGTCCAGAGTGTGTCTGCTGTTTGGAGCCTAAATTTGGAAGTACATACCACCTACTTGCCCCAAACCTAGGACCAACTGGAATAACAAAACCACATCCCAAAGAATACTCCATCCAAACTATACCAAGAGACTGGTGCAAATTGAATATGTATGCTCCTGTGGTCCTACTATGGGTATACTGTGCCTCATATGAGGATGGGCTCACTCGTCTTGAAATCCTTTTTGGAAGGCTGGTGCTGGAGGGACTACAAGATACTGGGACACTGAGCCTACAACAGCAGCTAAAGGAAATACAAAAATTTTAAAGGGACTACAGAGAACTGTATTAGAACCTCAGCCCTCCCCCCTCATAATCCTGCACATTATTTTGAGCCTGGAGACCAGTTGTTATTCAAAAGTTGGAAAGAAGAATTTCTTCAGCCAAGATGGGTGAGGCAATTTGACATCATCATGACCACTTCCACCTCCCTTGAAGTTACATGTTGTATGCCATGGATGCATCATTCATGCCTGAAACAGTGGGTAGACAAAGCCCCACCAACTCTGCTACCTTCAGGACCTTGTACACCTCAGAAATCTGAATAGATAAAACAAAAAACAGTCCCAGCCAAACCACCTCAATAAACCCACTTTTGCAAGCAACACTGGTCCTCTTCGGAACTACCATAGGATGGGTGACAACAGCTTTCAGAGGAACAAGGGGAGCACCTCTGTAACTATACCCTCAAAAGCCCAAGAGTGGACTCTATTGGAATCAGACAGTTTGTGCTTGCTTCTTTGTATCTTCCTTGCACTCAGCAGACTGTGGAATTTATTGACCCAATATGTAAAATATGGAATCCCCATTTTTGGAAGGACAGGGCTGACCCAGAAAAACATTGCTTCCCTGCCTGAGTGGTCCAAAAATGATCAATCAGTACTCCTACACATATGAAGGTAAAAACTCTAGCATGAGCAAATAAACTCCCTAGCAGAGGTGGTGTTGCAAAATAAAATATGACTTAAATTGCTATTCATAAAAGAAGGAGAGTTCTGTGCATCCCCAAGGGAAAAACGCTTTTTATGCTAAATACTCAGGAGTTATTATAAAGACCATAGACAAAATATACCATGATTCAAAAAAGAGAAAAAAAAAGGTTTTATAATAGCTATGATAATCACAGAAGCTGGGCCCCCATCGTATGACTGTATATTTCTTAGACAGAAAAATACGTGATACAAGGGGAGAGTGTTGAGGATGGTAACTCTGAATGTGTTAATTTTATTGTGTAAAAAGTATCTCCAGTTCAGCTTCTAAACTATCTTAGATGTAGGAGAAACCTGGACTGCCTCACTCCTTTCGCATCCTTAAAATATTGTAAACATAAAAGGGATGGAAGAGGGTTAAAAAAAACTAATTTCAAAAAGTATGTTACATCATATGTTATTTTAAATCTCTGTGATTGGCCTCCAGCTCAACATGGAAATGGCCCATTGTAATTGCCCTAAAAACAGAAAGGTATTTCAGTTGAGACAAAGAAAGAATGATGCTGTAGATTTCTTAACTAGCTCATTGAGAAGTGTTTAATGGCTGGTGTAATTGAATTAAACTCTGTTTTTCACATTTTTATCTCTTATGGAAATTATCTCATGCACTTCAATATCAAGAGATTTAATGCTGGTCATTAAATATTGTTAATATATGTTATAATCATCAAACTTTGAAATAAAAATTACAAGCAAATCTTTATATCTTGAAACTGCCTTAAATAAATGTATCTGTTGGCTATGTTGAAAACAGGTGAATTGCAGAGTGTAAGTGGGACTACTTGGGGCCCACTGGACCCTCAATCCAGCCAGTACCCAGGCCTGACATGTGAGTAGAGCTTCCTCCATCACACAGGCCTTGTGTGGAACACTGTGGCAGAACTCCCTGCACAGAGGCTAGAGGCAAGACAAACCCAGCTGATCCAGGAGCGGGACATCTTGCCAGAGTGGTACAGCGGATTCACTTCCAAAGGCTTTAGCAGGAAGATGTGGAGCACAGAAGCCAGATGCAAGCGACACCCACATGAATGAGTTTGAACTTGGTGGGTCCAGAGCTGGTGGTAGGCAATAAATGTACCAAAGCTCAGAAGAGAGTGTTATATGAAATGACAAAGAGAAGAGCAAAATGCATTCAAAGACCTCAACCCCACCCAGGACAAACTCAGGAGACACCGGGATAAACATTGGAAATCAACACCTGAAATTTCTGAATTAATAGCGTCGGAAGGAAAGAAACAATTGCAGAAAGATGTAGAGTAAATCATATCAGAAATAACTTCTGAAGTAAAAAAAAAAATGAAATGATAACTATAATGAAAGAAGTACTAAGTGCTTCTACAGAAGACACTGACATGGCCAGGGAGATGGCTCAGTAGGATAAGTGCTTCCCTGGCAAGCACAAGGGCCTGAGTTCAATCCCTGGTTTATCCAAAAACAAAAAGAAGAAGACACTGACAAAAAATGAAGGAGAATAGAAAAATGATGGAATCTTTGAATGAGCAATATAGGAAAGTAATAGAATGCATGAAGCAGATTCAAAGTGATATACAGGAAATAAAAAGCTCAATCACAAGGTGGAAAAACCATTTCAATGAAAGTGAAAATAGACTTTCAGATCTTGAAGACATCATTGCAACTAGTGAAAAAGTAAGAAAAGATCTCTTAGGAAAAAACTAGGATTCAGGAAAAATAATTCAACATCTGCAAGATAATGCAAAGATGAACAATGTAAGAATAATAGGCATCAAGGAGAAAGAAGGAGTTAATACAAATGATATAAAAAGAATATGGGCAGAAGCAACAGCAGAAAACTTTCCAAACATGGAGAAATAAGCTGGCATTTAGGTAACTGAAGCATATAGAACCCAAATGATATCAACCCAATTAAAACCACACCCAGACATATAATAATCAATATTCCAGAAATTCAGCACAGGAACAGTATACTGAAAGCCACTAGAGAAAAGAAACAGATCACATTTAAAGGAAAACCCATCAGAATAATGGCAGATATCTTTTCACAAACCATCAAATCAAGAAGAGCATGGAGCAAAGTACTTCAAGTCTTGCAAGAAAGCAAATTTCAACCCAAACTGATATATCCTGCAAAACTCCCTTTCAAGTTTAATGGAGAAGTGAAATAACCTCCATGACAAAGAAAAACTAAAGAATTTCATGACAATAAAGCCAACCCTACACAGACTACTAAAAGATATTCTAGAAGGGATCAAAATGACTACAACTCCATGAATGAGAATGGAAAGAACCCACCAAATAGGGCAAACAATTAAACACAGGAGAAAAAGCGGTATACAGCAGCAGTCTTTCAATTACTCTTTTGTATACAGCAGCAAAAATATTTCCATCAGCATAATCTACAAATGGACTATTTCTGCACCCTTATGGGTCATGATTTTGTGTGGGTCCACTGGGTGGTAATCAAGGAAATAGCAGTAGCTTAGTACCCCAAGTGACAGCTGGCTACCAGTAAGCGTCATAGTCACTGTCCACATCCACGGCATACTAGAACTTTGTGTAATATCCTATCCTTATACTGTTAGAAGTTCTGGTCTTATATTTGCCATTCCAGTATTTTTGTTATGTTTTATTGTTAGTAATTCTTTACTATCATAAAAACTTTTTCTTAGTTGACATTTTTGTATATATTAACTTAATCAAATGCTATGTGAGTACTCTGAATTGATCACAGATTCTTACATATGATACTCTGAATTCTTGTCGCTTAGATGGACTCACAATTTAATTTTAGTTTTTGAATATCATGTTGAAATGTTTAATTTTGAATTAATATTTAATTTTATGAATATTGTTTAACTTTGTTGTTCTATGATTTATACTGTTTCTTTGACTTATAATCTACTTGTAATTAATGGTATGATATATTCTCCTAGTATTAGAAACTTTAAAAAGTAAATTTTCATTTTACATTGACTTTATATTAGTTTTTCTTTTTGTCTTTTGTACACACGGGGCAGGGGAGATGGCTCAGTGGAATAAGCACTTCCCTAGCAAGTGCAAGGGTCTGAGTTCAGTCACACACACACACACACACACACACACACACACACACACTAACACATATATGAAAAATATGTATATAACCTGACATAAGATTAATACTCTTTTGTGGAAATCTTCAAAGACCTTTTAAATGGGTTTGTCTAATATAATCATATTTTACATAGTCCTGCATAACTACTATTTTGAGAGCTCTTTATTCTCTGTGCAGGATAATACAGCAATCTCTCTTGCCTTCTGGATTATGGTCTTTGTTACTTTCTATATGCTACATCTGTTTGTATAACTGGAAAATATTTTACTTTAGTTTTCAAAGTATGTTTACTAAGTATAAAATTCAGTGAGAACAGATTTTTTTTCAGTCCTTTGAATAAATAAGTCTAGTTTCTTACCCACTTGCTCTTTTTTTTCTACTGTGGTATAAGATGCTATTTAATCTTCCATAGCTAATATTTTTTCTATGTATATGCTTTAATGATGTTTTTCATCACAATTAGTTTTGGACAATTTCATTTTTGTGTATCTTGGTATGATTTTATTCATATGTCTTGTGTACAGAAGGTGCATTTTTCTTGGAAAGGTGGTGCTATGATTTTAAATAAATTCAACAATTTTAAATCGTTAAATATTTATTGCCTACCTCATTTTACTTTGAGCATTCTAATTATATGAATATAAGCTTCTTGAATTTGGCACAGAGAAAATTATTTTATGACTGATCTGTAGATTATTTCTTCTTCATGTTTATTTCATACAATTTTATTGTTATATTCATTTGAGTTTGTAAATAATTTTTACAATGTGCACTCTGTTATTAATCTCATATTATGTACTCATTTCCGAAATATTTTTCTAAAATTCAAAAACAAAATGCTGGCCGCTAGCAGCCCACCCTTACCCTCTTTCCTTTCAGCAACCTCTAACCTCTTGCACAGTGGTTATTCAATAAGGCTGGTAGGGCAAGAATAGGCTCGCTGGGGCTGGTGTTTTTGATTTCTAGATTGGTGTTTCTTTGTTTGTTTGGTTGTTTGGTTGGTTGGTTTTGGTTTTGGATATTTTTACCAGCACAGCCCACCATGAGGGTGAGACTGGAGCAGCATATGGTACCAGGAATTGAACCGTGGTTCCCAGAGCCTGCGTAACCTTGCCTAAGCACAAGCTTTGGACCGCTGAACTATTTCACTGGCTTCTGATTTTTAGTTTGTGAGATAAATTATTTTCTGATTGTATCTTAATTTCACAGAGACAGAGCACTCATGTAAGTAGTAAGTGTAGGAAGTTTCTCATTTTCAGTTGTCAATACTGTTTTTCATCTTTTTCTTGTTTCTTGGCATGAATGTAATTTTTTTTTGCTTGGTTCTGCAGAAGTCAGATGTTTTGTAGCTATTTAACATAGAAGAAAATTATTCCTGTACTTAATAACAGTATTGAATATTTACAAAATAATCTATTCGGTCATTAGAAGTACTCATTATTTTATCATTTTGATTTTCACTTGATCAGATTTCAATGAATTTCTCATGTCCATTTTCTTCAATTGGAAGAAAGCACATGACCTCGATGTATTCTTAATAGGCATATTGGTTTCATTTTAAGATATAAAGATGATTTACACATTAAGAATATTTTAAAAATTTAAAAAAGTGGTTACTCTTTCCACTTCTCTGTGTATGTGCTTTGACTATACACTCTGGAATAATCATTCAACATATTTTGCATGGATCTCAACACTTATTTGACTACATGGTTTCTAAACAGAGTAAAACCTTCTAAACATTGGCAATACTTTCTCTGTTTCTAATTATTCTTCAGTTGCAATCTCAAACATATTTTAATAATGACACCGGTGGAATTTGAAAATTCATTATGCACTAATATATTTGTATGTATCATTTGACTTTACTCTTTGAGTTATTTTATTTAGTTTCAGTTTTGTAAGCAAGACAACTGAGAAAATAGAGCATAAGTTTTTTCACAAGGGAAAGTGTGGAGACAAACCTAGACTTAACTGGGGTTAAATTTATGCCTTTAAGATTCTTTCCTGAATGGAGAAATATAATACTCTTTTTATTTGTGCCTCATCCCTTTCAATATCTGATCAACACATTTCATTCCGCAAATCATATAGGCTAATCAATGTTCACTGAAATGTATAATTTTTCCTGGGAAATACTTTTAGCATTAACTTTTCTGTGGGATGGAATTTTCAATTTTCCATCCAAAACGCTAATTTTCATCAGTTCTAGATCTGAAAACTGTATTTTTACAGATGTTCTTCCTCTGAAACTATTTTCAATGGCAGGGAAAATGATATAAAAATGTAATTTCCACTAGACATTGAGTTACTTGAAAAGCAGTTACTTTTAGACTGTGTTTCTCTTTCAAAACTCAAGTTAGAGAATCAATAGCGCAGCATGGTTCTGAAATTTCCACTATTCTTTTAAACTTGTAGAACCAGAAGAAATGTTTTAAATAAAAAGTTGGATAGGAAATGACGTAAGGATGGCGGAGGGGCGCGAGGTTTCAAGATGGCGGAGACTGGGTGCTTGACCGAGAAGCAGAGGTGAAGGCCCCAGCGGCCGTTAGGAGGCTGGGACTCGTCCCCTCCACGCCCCTAGCAGTTCTGGGATCCCAGCAGGAGTGTTTTAGGGTTTTTTTTTAAAGAATAAGTGAACCATTATAGATTGTCAATATGGGGCGGAGATCAACATCATCCACCAAGAGTGGAAAATTTATGAACCCTACGGACCAAGCTCGAAAGGAAGCTCGGAAGAGAGAATTGAAGAACAAAAAACAGCGCATGATGGTTCGAGCTGCAGTTTTGAAGATGAAAGATCCCAAACAGATCATCCGGGACATGGAGAAATTGGATGAAATGGAGTTTAACCCAGTACAACAACCACAGTTAAATGAGAAAGTACTGAAAGATAAACGTAAAAAGCTTCGAGAAACCTTTGAATGTATCCTACGACTTTATGAAAAAGAGAATCCGGATATTTATAAAGAATTGAGAAAGCTAGAAGTAGAATATGAACAGAAAAGGGCTCAACTTAGCCAGTACTTTGATGCTGTCAAGAATGCTCAGCATGTAGAAGTAGAGAGTATTCCTTTGCCAGATATGCCACATGCTCCTTCCAACATCTTGATCCAGGACATCCCACTTCCTGGTGCCCAGCCCCCCTCCATCCTAAAGAAGACCTCAGCCTATGGACCTCCAACTCGAGCAGTTTCCATCCTTCCTCTTCTTGGGCATGGTGTTCCACGTTTGCCCCCTGGCAGGAAACCTCCAGGTCCTCCACCTGGTCCCCCTCCTCCCCAAGTCTTGCAGATGTATGGCCGTAAAGTGGGCTTTGCTCTTGATCTTCCTCCTCGTAGGCGAGATGAAGACATGTTATATAGCCCTGACCTTGCGCAGAGTGGTCATGATGACGATGTTTCCAGCACCAGTGAAGATGACGGCTACCCTGAGGACATGGATCAGGACAAGCACGATGACAGCACTGATGACAGTGACACAGACAGGTCAGATGGAGAAAGTGACGTGGACGAGTTTATGCACCGAGACGATAATGAGCGAGACAACACCGAGGAAAAGAAGGCAGGTCTGAGTGTGCGGTTTGCAGACATGCCTGGGAAATCAAGAAAGAAAAAGAAGAACATGAAGGAACTGACGCCTCTTCAAGCCATGATGCTGCGAATGGCAGGTCAGGAAATCCCTGAGGAGGGTCGGGAAGTGGAAGAATTTTCAGAGGATGATGAGGAGGAGGATTCAGAGGATTCTGAAGCAGAGAAGCAGTCACAGAAGCAGCACAAAGAAGACTCTCATGAGGGTGCAGCCACAGCTTCCTCCCAGCAGCAGGCGCCCCCTCAGTCCGTTCCTCCTTCTCAGATACAGGCGCC
>NW_004524930.1:649498-651012 GCF_000260255.1 Octodon degus
TTTCTAGGAATCTGTCCATTTCTTCAGTGTCTTCTATTCTGTGAGAGTAAATATTCTCAAAGTAGCAATAGATGATCTTCTGAATTTCCACTGAGTCTGTGATAATTACACCCTTGTCATTCCTTATTGGTTGTATTTGAATTTTTTCTTTCCTCTGTTTGATGAGGTTAGCTAGGGGCTTATCAATTTTATTTAATCTTTCAAAGAACCAGCTTTTTGCTTTCTTAATTCTTTGAATTGTTTTCTTTGACTCAATTGAATTAATTTCTGCTCTAATCTTTATTATTTCCTCGCGTCTTTGGGCTCTGGGTTTGGTTTGCCCTTCCTTTTCTAGTTGTTGAAGGTACAGCATTAGCGTGTTTATTTGTTCCCATTCTGTTTTCCTAATGAGTGAGTTCATAGCTATGAATTTCCCTCTGAGAACTGCTTTCATCGTATCCCATAAATTCCGATAAGTTGTGCTTGAATTTTCATTGAAATGTAGATATTTTTGAATTTCTTGTTTTATTTCATCTGTGACCAATTGGTTGCTGATTAGGGTGTCATTTATTTTCCATGTATTTAAAGGTTTTTTTTCTGGTTTCTTTTGTCATTTATTTCCAGTTTCATTGCACTGTGGTCTGATAATGTGCATGGGATAATTTCTGTTTTCTTGCATATACTTAAGCATGACCTATAGACGAGCAGGTCGTCTATTTTAGAAAATGACCCATGTGCAGCTTAGAAAAAATGTGTATTCAGCTGTGTATCGGTGGAATACTGTGTATATGTCCACCAAGACCATTTGTTTCAAACTCTGGTTCAGTTCTGTTTTTTCTTTGTTACGTTTTTGCCTGGTTGAACTATCTTTTGGAGATCAGAGTGTGTTAAGGTCTCCTGTTAAAATTATGGTACTGGATATTACACTTTTCATGCCTATTAAGATTTGCTTTATATAGTTGGGTACTCCTGTGTTTGGTGCATATATATTTATTAGTGTTACCTCTTCCTCTTGAATTTTTCCCCTAACCAGTATATAGTGGCCTTCTTTATTTCACTTGATTATTGTTGGTTTGAAGTTGAGACTGACTGAGAATAGAATTGCTACCCCTGCTTTTTTCTGAAGTGCTGGGGCATGTAGTATTGTTCTCCATCCTTTGACTTTCAGCCTAAGAATGTCTTTATGAGTTAAATGTGTATCTTGTATACAGCACATTGTTGGACTTTGTTTCCTAATCCACTGTGCCAGTCTATTTCTCTTATTTGGTGAATTGAGTCCATTTACATTGATGGTTAGAATTGAGATGTATTGACTTACGGTTGCCATGTTATTTACCTGTTATCATTTACTCCTTTTTCTCCTGTGTTTAACTGCTTACCCTATTTAGTTGGTTGCTTCCGATCTCATTCGTGGAGTTCTGATAGTATTGGTCCCTCTCTAGAACATCTTTCAGTAACCTGTGTAAGGTTGGCTTTGTCATCGCGAAATTTTTTAGCTGTTCTTTGTCATGGAAGTATTTCACTTCTCCATCAAA
>NW_004524930.1:652775-654275 GCF_000260255.1 Octodon degus
AAACCCAAATTTTAATAAATGCTGTCAATTTAGAATGCAATAATTTGCATTAGTGATGTATGTTAATGCATTAAACTACCAGTGCTTCACTAAAAAAATGAATAAAACTTAAAATCATAAAAGAAACAGGTGAATTATAATCATTTATATATTGTGTCAACTTGAGAAGTCTAGAAGCTTCATTAAGGGCCTTAGCAGGGAGCCAGGGTCCTCACTTTGTACACATGCTGATCCTGTGCAAGATGAGGGCACAGAGGTAGCATGAGTAATACAGCCGCCAGAGGGCCAACATGCTGCATAAAACATAATGGAGTAAATGAGCTTCAATCTCCCCTTTGTTCTTGCTGCATTTGTTCTCCTCTGCTGCCTTGAACTTCTGCCTTCTGTCTTGGAGTCAGCCAATTGCAGACTAAAATATCTGCAAACTGTAAACTAAAACATTTCCTGCTTTAACTTTTGTTACTGGGCATTTTGTCTCCACAAAAGGACAAAAGCAATCAAAACAAATGAGGTTTAAAAAAAAACTGATATACAGAGCTGGGGAGATAGCTCAGTGGGATAAGTGCCTGCTTGGCAAGCAGAAGGTCCTGAGTTTGATCCCTAGTACAAAAAAAAAAAAAAAAAAAAGCAACTGACACACAGATAAGTGAGTCATACAGAATTCCAATTAGTCATAATCAAAATAATTATAAACCTGTGCTATAACATCATGCAACTCAGTTGTGTCCCAAATTTTCTGATCAAGGAGATTATGGGGCCACAGAGCAACGTGATCGATGACGTAGAGTGTGCCTAAGGAAAGTCACAAGGAGAGAAAACATACTCTCATATTTTCACAGAGATCAAATTGGTCAAGCAATGGCCATGACTCATCCACATGGCTGACACTGACGAAGAATCTGCAAACTGCGGTGTAGGGTTACAGGATAAATCCTGAAGAGACTTGACTGACCTTACCAGATACAAAAGTTACATTTCTTGTTATATAGGACTTTTTTTATCTAGGTCTTCACAGTCCAGCAGAAAAGTATAAAAAAGGTATAAAAGTAAAGCCACATTAATATGCTGAGCTGTGAAAAGCTGAAGTCAACAACTTCTGACATTACCAGTCCTATGGACAACCCACTACTATTATGGACTCCTGGACTATATTGGATTATTTTGCTGAATTCACACACCTACAATATTCAAATGGCAATGGAATACTCATCTAAAAAAATTAAGCTAAAAAAAGGTATACAAAGGAAAGACCATTTTGTATTTGTATATACAAAATAATTAGGATAGATATACAACTACTTTTTCTTAATTCAATGAGAAGAAACATTTGTACTATAGTGTTCAGATAGGATAACACATCTACATCTTGTACTATGAATAACCACTAAGAAGAGAGCAATATGCAATATATTAATTATTGAAACTGTCTTATTAATCTGTTTTGCAACTGTCTCATTGCTGTTTCTCAATAAAATTAATAAAAAGAAAGTAATAATAATT
>NW_004524930.1:656794-661600 GCF_000260255.1 Octodon degus
TCATTTTGTGTAGCACTGTCTTCTGACCTTTGTTGTAGATCTTTGCTGTAGTTATAACCCTCGCACGTACTGAAGTTCAGGTGCAGCTCTACAAAGTTTCGCCTTATCCAGCTGCGTCTGGTTTGTGTCTGGCTGCTGTGCTCAGCTCCTTCTAGCTGCTGCCCTTGAGGTTGAACCTGTTGTGCCCTTGTGACAAGATGTTCTACTCCTGGCCTAGTTGGGTGGATCTATCCTCTACACTCTCTGCAGGGATTGCAGCTCCTGGGTTACACCCCAGGTGTGTATGCCAGGCATGAGCTGTGCCTGTGGGGGGCAAGATGAAGTAGGGGGAAGAGGTAGCTCTCCCACACACTCACCGGACCTGGCATAGGACTGGGTCTGGGTGTTCCCAGAACGCGGCAGTAATTCCTACTCGGCGGGTGTGGTAGTGGAGTTACTGCAGAGTGGGGGTTGGCCCAAGTGGATGGGAGACGGTCCCCCCACGCTGCGCCTGCGCTGGGACTGGTTCAGCCAGTGTAGGGTAGCAGGAAGCTCTCCACACACTCACCCAACCTGGGCTAGGACTGGGTCTCTAGGTTCCCGGAACGCGGCAGACTCTAGCGGAATTTCTTATCAAGCATGTATACCTTATGAGTTGGGTCCCTTGGCACAAGTATCTATGTGTATTTTGTTCTTGTTTTATTTAATTTTTTTTATTGTTCCATGAAGTCTTTGCTATAAAATAATCCTTCATTTGTTTCCTCTTTCACTAGTCCCCTTCTTATACACATTTTAATCACAGATTTTCTTAAAAGGCATATTCAGAATTTTTTTACATAATGGTGAGCTAGCATATGTCATAATTTGAATCAAGTTTTCATAGATCTCTTTTTTGAAGTGGGGGGAACCAGGGATTGAACTCAGGCCCTTGTGCCTGCCAGGTAAGTGCTTATTCTACTGAGCCATCTCCCTGGCCCCAAGTATTCAATGTCTTGTTCTGAAATCAATTTTCTTCCTCAGTTTGTGGTTTTGATGTGAAATTAATAAACATTGGTTAAAGAATATGTTGACTGAATTCATGTATTTTGTTAAGATATGAACTCAGGCTCTTCCACTTGCCAGGAAAGTGCTTATTCTACAAAGCTATTCCCCGGCCCCAAAACATCATCTTCTAACAATATATTTTTAATTAGTACTATCAATTTTCAAAAATTCAAGGATTAAAGAAGTAATTTCACACTTTCATGTGTTGCTTATATTTTGATTATATTGATCCACCTTACTATTCTACTTTATACCATAGGTCAGGCTTTTAATAAGAAAGTTGTTATATACTTCAATTCTGCCCAAACTGGCTATTATCTTTTTTATGACTTGACCTCAAATTGTTCAGTGACGACATTCCCCCAAAGGATATGCCTCTGGAAATCTTGCTTTAGATAGTAGTTCTTCCTTTGGCATCTCTGGAGCTCTGTACTGCACAATTTGAATTATGACTAAGGTCCCAGCGAGTTTAATTACAGCAAAACACCACTTTGGAGATTAACAAATGATTGATTCAAGAATACGTGTTATGGTGCAGATAAAGTATCATTGACTTTGTCTTAACCTTAAGGACTGTTCGTTTGTACAAGTATGCATACAGTTGTTTTGTTAGGAGTAGATAAACTCAACAGATGATAAAGTAGGGATTAAATGTCATCTCCATACTTAGACAACATTAAATTCAAGTACATGTGTGAAACCAGACCAGTACATTTGGCTGGTATTATCAATAATTTCATTTTTGCTGGTCGAAAATATAAGTCAGAAATACAAATGCATTTGATGAATCTTTTTCCAAAATTTGTATTTTGCCTAAAATACTTATTTAATATTGCTTTGTGTTTAGGCCAAATTTTGCAACAACGTACCCTTGGGGTTGTAGTTTTTATAAATACATGCCAGATTTCTTGTAGTTACAATTCTTGATATTAATTGTAAAACTCACAACAATTTAAAATTTAACAGCTTTGTCCGGAAGTTTTTATGACTAAATCTTTCTGTAAATATAAAAAAGAATGGGAACATCTCAAGGTGCAATGATAGGCATATGTTCTTTTGCACTCTGTATTTTTAGCAATGGCTTGAATATGTGATATTGTTCTCAGAATAGACTGCATCAAATTCTTCAAAGTCGTAAACTAGGAATAAGCGATCATCTCCTTAACCAGGTAAGTCAGGAAGGATATTTATGAGATTCTAGACAAGGCTTCACATATGCCTTTACAGAGTAACAGGAAATCACATTCTTTATAAAATTCTATGTGATTTTGATAATAAGATGGCCTTCTGTCATTGATAAAATATGTGTATATCAATTCCAATCTTTAATACTCCTTTTGCATATTTCATAATATAAATATTCACATTAAATGTATTCCTTTAGCGTAACTGTTCTTACAAACAATTTTGAAGTATGACTATTTAGATGTTTGAGTTTGGTTACTTGAAAATATATTCATAAGACAAGCCAAGTTGTCTTCTAGGGATTGTGTAGATGGTGAACATTAAAGGGTGAAGCCATCTCTATAGATGATGATTTTTGTGAATTCCAAGAGCTGCTGGTAAGTCTTGACTCAGTAAGCAATTACTTCAATTCATAGGAATGGTGTGGAATCCATAGAGGACTCAAATGTACCACAGGACTCAACTTACAGAAGAGCTTAGTCTAAAAAGCATTGAGAAGTAAGGTAGGCTGCTTATTTCGATAGATGTGGCATCAAAGGACAGCATTTTTCAACATGCAGACATATTGCATGAATATGTTGACACTATAGTGCAATACAGAGAGAGAAATTAATGAAGTAGAAAATGGAGGGGACATTAAAGGACTGGGTATGATTGTGAGTTGTGCAAAGAATGAAATACACAAAAGAAGTTAAGAGCGATCGTGAGGAAGACAGAAAATGTCTATGAAGAGAAAGCAGGTCAGAATTTGTGAAGTCAGACTGAAGGTAGTGTGAACAGAGAATTTTAAAAAACTATTAGTACTAAGCTTATTTTAAAATGCAAGGAGCTGGGCCATCCAGATACTTCAGCAGAGCAAAGCTCTTGCTTAGGCAGATGCAGGGCTCCATCCCCGGAATGCTGAGCGGGGTGCTGCTGAGACTGGGCATCGTGGCACATGCACCTGTAATCAGATAGCTTGGAAGGCTGCAAACAGGAGGATCACTACAAGTCTGATCTAGGTAGTGAGACCCTGGAGACCCTGTACTAAATACATTTTTAAAAATGAAATGCAAAGGGCTAATGAATATTGACCTACTTAGAGTTTTTATTCTGTGTGACAACTCCCTCTGCTTTTCTGTCTGCCTGTCAGCACCCGCTTTCTCCTTTTTTCCCCTTCTCTTCTCCACTTCCTGTTCCTCCTCTGCTCTTCATTCGTTCTTCTTCCCACATTCTTTTAATCCTTCATGTACAAAGACTTTCAAGACCACAACCTAGGTACATATCACAAATTGCACTTGTGCCTGCCTGAATAGCACAACTCTAAAGTGGCTTTCCAATGTACCTAAGTGCTTGCATATTCCCCATGCTCATATGGACCCATATGTTTATAAGTGTCTTGGCCTATGGTATCTTTATATTTGTTTTGTAATAATACCCTGTCATGTATAGATTCCTGCTTCTTATTCAGTAATAACATGTGGGGATTTCTCTAAGAGAACTGACATAACTACACTTAACTTATAAATGATGGCTTTTTCTTGTAAGTGATTTTATATGTTTACCCATTTCTCGGTTCTTATACAAATTAAATTGTAAGCTTTAGAAATGCTACCTAATAATACACAAAATACATTGTGCATTTGTACTTATGTGCTAAGGCTTTAATTTCCATGCATCAGATCACAAAGAATGGAATTGTAATGAATGGTATGTGGATTATAACTTCAATACAGATTGTTAAATTGTGTTCCAAAAAGCATAAAATTCAAAGTAGAAAAAATAATCTTTTAAAATTTTAACAGTCACCTTTAAATCTTTATCAAAGTTAAGCTCTACTGTGTATGAAATGATATTTGTGTGTTTTCTGTCATTTTAAACTTATGCATAAATGAAAGCACTCTATGCTTACCACTATTGGAGATGTAGATTTCTTTCATTGCCACTTATATCATCTGTCCACATGGTATTGGTTTATATTTTATATAATAATTCCTTAAAAGCTTTTATATATTTTAGACAAGAATTTTATGCTCTCTAAAACGTAATCCTATTCTCCAAATAATTTATCTATTTCTTTAGGGTGAACTAACAGTAAGAAACAAATTGAAAACAGCAATGTGCTTGCCTGAGGTACATATTATTTTTTTAATAAGCAATTAAGTTTTATTATTGTAATACAGTAAAAAGCCTAGACTTGTCATCTAAATCTGTTTTTTTCCGAAGTTTTATTGATAAATAGATAGCAATGAGAAAGTTTCAAATCAAATCAGAAGTACAGTTTCAACAAATAATACACTGCATATATACATTTTAGTGGTTAATTGCTGTACAAGATGCGAACTTGTGATCCTATATACAAACATCATTAGAACAAATCATTCTATTCATTAAGAGAATGCAACTATATATCTATCCTAACGACTTTGAATACACAGATACAAAATGGACATTAATCGGTATACCCCATTTATATATTCTAAGTTCCGTTATTGAATATTATAGGTGTGTAAACTCAGCAAAATATTCTAAAAGAGTCCAGTAGCCCATAATAGTATTGGGTATTCTGTTTAACTGGAAATGTCAGAAATTATTGACCTGAGTCCCCCACAGCTCAAC
>NW_004524930.1:661700-664557 GCF_000260255.1 Octodon degus
GAAAGTAATAATAATTATTATTATAAATCCAGAAGTGTGATCAAAAAACCAGAAGAAAAGCACAAGTACAGAACATTAAAAGATGTTTGAGAAGAGAAATAGATCACCTATAATGGAAAGCCTTCTCGACACTAGCACTCAAGTCAAGATGTGCTTAAAGTATTTGAAATCCTGAAAGAGAACAACTGCTCTGTCCTTATTCAGCCTGACTCCCTAGATCTGGTACCATGCACCTTCTGGCTCCTTATTAGGATCAAGATGATGAAGCAAGGTAGATTCAAGCTGGATAGACCAGTAATGGCATGAACAGCATCCATGAGTGATAAATCATCAAGGAAGAGGCATACCTGGGAGCCCAAGGACAGGCAGGCAGAACAGTCGCCACTGTCACAACAGAGATGAGTAAAGGAATGAAAATAATGCCTTTTGTTGATGCTTAACTAGGGTAAGATCCAGGAGAACCCACTCTATAGCATTCTCACTGTGTCTTCATTGTGGAAAGTACTGGAAAGCAGTTTATAAATTCATTGCTAGCCTAACATACTTCTTCATATTTTAGCATGTAATTTTTAATATTTCTGTAGTTTTATAGTTTTGCTCCATCTGCAGTTTGTCTAGGGGGCCTGCCCCTTAGCTCAGTTCTTTTAATGGCTGCTTCAACAGTTTGTCTTACTACCAGGAGTTTAGAAATATCAATACTTCTCATGGACAATTTTAGAAGGCATAATTATATTTTACTTCTGTTTTGAAATTTAGATTTTAAAGGATTCCAAAGTCTCACATGAGTTAGAATCCACTTCATTGGCCGCCATGGATTTATTTTCTACTATTAATTAACGAAAAATTCATAAGACATCTTTTGATATAAAGTATACTTTCATGTTTAATATCTCCAGTATTGTTCATTTGTCTTACATTAACCACATTCTTGCACGCTTGTTATAATTAAAATGGAGCTAGTCTCATTATAAAATATTTCAATATTATTTTTAATAAGATTTCATTTAGAAAGATTTGCTTAGAGCTGATAATGTTCGATTTTTTTTTTGGTCCTCTCAGGATGCCTTATGGGCAGATCTGGTAAGGAATAAGGATATGGGGGTTGAACCACAGAGTTCTGAGCCTGACTGCTTTACTTAAGCAGGAACTTAATTAACTGAGCTAATTAAGTTAGCTCAGACAAGTGCCCTAATTTTTGAGATTTTTAATAACAGTCTGTCTTTTCATTCAGTAATTCCTTTTAGGTCTAGTAATCCACTATGATTTATTTCTGCATATCTGCAATATCTAAAAAGTTATTCGCTTGGAATTTGATATTTGTCTTGCTTTCTAGAACTGGATCTTTTATTTTGCAGGCATTCTTCATTTGAAGGTAGGAAATTTATGGATTATTTTTATTTTCAGTACAATATGATTTCTATGTTGCACCAGAGTCTGGCAACACACCTGTTCCTTTACTTCTTTTCCTATGAGACTGATGACAAGTGGTTATATGCTTTTCTGCATTATGGGTCACATTAGAACTCCTGCTGCATTTAAATTCAGGGTGCTGCCTAATATGTGACTAATTCTGTATCCGTTCCTTGAGTGTTTTAGGGCTATATTTCTTTTTGGCATATAATTTTATTTAGATAATCCCCTATGATCTTAACTGTTTGAAAGACTTTTACTATAATCACTTTTTGATAGACAGTTAGGAAACTGTCTCTACTTTTTCCTTAATGAGTCTGGCAAAGTCTTAGCGAGTTTTGTTAGTCTTCATATAAAAACAGTAACAATGAAAGGAATGAAAGAGTTAGAGATGGATGGAGGGAGAGAGGCAGAAAAGAAGATGTAGAAAAGCAAAAAACTGTGGGTGTAAGTGGAAGTTCTACCCAGTATGTTTGAAAATTGCATGTACAGAAAACATACAAACATACAAACATACACTAATTAAATAAAATTTTTTTAAAAAACTTTTTGCGTTTTTTTATTAATTTTAACTTTTTATAAATTTCACTAACTGTTACTGCACCAACTAGACCAACAGATGATTGGGTCTCTGATTCAAATAGTTAAATGTGTAAGTAGGGGCAGGGAAGATGGCTCAGTGGAATAAGCGCTTCCCTGCCAAGTGCAAGGGCCTGAATTCAATCCCCTGTTCTGAAAAAAAAATGTGTAACTAATTGGGGAAATTAAGTTATAAATTTTTCAACAGTTTCTACATTAAATTCTAATGAAATTTCTTTTTTTACAAAATTTTATTGATAAAGAGATACCAATGAGACAGTTTCTAATCAAATCACTAGGAAAGATTCAACAAATACCACTGCATATATTCTTCTTAGTGATTAATTGCTGTACAAGATGCGGACTTGAGATCCTATTGACAAACACCAATAGAAAAAATCATTCCATTCATTAAGAGAATGCAAATATATAACTATCCTAACCACTTTGAATACACAGATACAAAATGGACATTCATCTGTATACCACATTTTTTCTAAGTTCCGTTATTGAATATTATAGGTGTGTAAACTCAGCAAAATATTCTAAAAGAGTCCAGTAGCCCATAATAGCATTGGGTCTTCTGTTTAACTGGCAATGTCAGAAATTAATGACCTGAGTCCCCCACAGCTCAACATAACAGCGTGACTTTACTTCCTATATATCGTCATCATACTTGTCTACTGGATGATTAAGACCAAGGTAAAGCAGGAACTCTGTAACAAGAATTGTAGCTTTTTGATCTCAGAAGGTCAGTGAAATGCCTTCAGGAATTATCCTGAGATCCTGTACCTCAGATTGTAGAACCTTTGTCAGTGCAGCCATGTGGATGAGTCACGGCCATTGCTTGGCCAATGTGCTCTCTGTG
>NW_004524930.1:664657-667647 GCF_000260255.1 Octodon degus
ACTATCGACGCTATTAATTCATGCATTTGAGCCAAGCTAGTATCCTCCGCACTTGTTCTGGGTGGGTACTGGGTTTCTTCCATATGTTTCTGCATTTGATTCTTTAGTGCAGATGTTATTAATTCAGGGATTTCTTTTTCCATTTCCAATCTGAGTTCTTCTACATCTTTCTGCAGCTGTTTCTTTATTTCAGAAATTTTTGATTCATTGCTTTCAGTTGTGTGATTTCCAATTTTTTCTCTTTTAGTGTCCTCTGCACTTGTTACGGGTGGGCTTGGGTTCTGAGTTTGCATTTTGTTCCTTCTCTTCATTTTGTGGAGCACTATCTTCTGACCTTTGTTTTAGATCTTTGCTGTAGTTATAACCTTCGCACGTACTGAAGTTCAGGTGCAGCTCTACAAAGTTTGGACTTATCCAGCTGCGTCTGGCTTGGGTCTGGCTGCTGTTCTCAGCTCCTTCCCACTGCTGCCCTTGAGGGTGAAAATGTTGTGCCCCTGTGGCTAGATGTTCTGCTCCTGGACTTGCAGGTTGGTTGTATCCTCTACACTCTCTGCAGGGATTGCAGCTGCAGGATTACACTTCAGTCATGTACGCCAGGCCTGAGCTGTGCCTGGAGGGGGCAAGGTGAAGTAGGGAGAAGAGGAAGCTCTCCACACACACTCATGTGACCTGGGCTAGGACTGGGTCTGGGGGCTCCGGGACGGGGCAAAAATTCCTACTAGGCGGGCAGGTCGGGGAAGGCACTGCGGAGTGGTGGGGGCAGCCCAAGGGGCTGGGAGAGAGTCCAGCCCACACAGCACCTGGGCTGGGAGTGGTCCTACCGGCGCAGGGTAGCAGGAAGCTCTCCGCACACTCACCGGACCTGGGCTAGGACTGGGTCTGGGAGCTCTAGGAAATCGGCAGAAAATCCTACTCTGCGGGCGGGGTGGGGGAGGCACTGCGGAGTGGTAGGGGGCTGCCCAAGGGGCTGGGAGTGGGTCCAGCCCACGCTGTGCCTGGGGTGGGACTGGTCCCGCCGGCACAGGGTAGCAGGAAGCTCTCCACACACTCACCGGACCTGGGCTAGGACTGGGTCTGAGGCACATATTATTAACTAAATAAATTTTACTACAATTGCAATGTAGAAGTCACTTGATCTTTATGACCTTCAAGCAAATATCTTGTATGCATTACTGGTTTTGTATTAAATATAATTGATATGTATTTCAGTATATGCAGTTAATTACATATACAAATATTTTAGATTCCTAAAAGAAAGGTACTCATTATTCTTTCATAATCAATCCTTTCCATTACATGTTTCAAATTACTTATTTCCAACATCGTCCACCTATAAAACAACACATTGCTTACATGAAATAATCTTATAATGTCTGGCAAAACCGGAACATAAAATAGTACCCATAAATAAACAAATGAACCTATTATCTTAAAATTAAAAAGTCATACTAAGAATTCTATTCACAGATAATTTTATGCTGAGCAGTGACACAAGGTTGCAAAGAAGGACATATGGAGCAAAGGAACAATGTGACTGAGTTTGTGCTTTTGGGACTCACTCAGAACCTCCAGGGTCAGAAAATATTATTTGCTGTGTTCCTACTGATATACATAGTGACGATCGCAGGCAATCTACTCATTGTTCTGACCGTGGTGCTGAGCCCATCCTTGGATGCCCCAATGTTCACCTTTCTTGGCTACTTATCATTTATGGATGCTGTTTATTCCACTACGGTTACCCCAAAGATGATTAAAGACCTACTCTATGAGAAGAGAACCATTTCCTTCAAAGCTTGCATAACACAGCTTTTTGTAGCTCACTTATTCGGTGGTGTTGACATAATACTCCTTGTTGTCATGGCCTATGACCGCTACGTGGCCATCTTCAAACCCTTGCACTATCTAACTATCATGAACCAACAACGGTGTGCTCTGCTGCTGCTGCTGACCTGGGTTGGGGGTCTCCTGCATGCTACCCCACATGTACTTTTTGTTTACAATCTTCCTTTCTGTGGCCCCAATGTCATGGACCACTTTGTCTGTGATATGTACCCCTTAATAAAACTCGCCTGCACAGACACCTATGTAGTCAGCCTCACTGTGTTAGCTGATGACGGGGTGATCTCTGTGGCCATCTTTACAATCTTGCTGGTCTCCTATGGGGTCATTTTGCACTCCCTGAAGAACTTGAGTCAGGAAGGGAGGCGCAAGGCCTTATCCACCTGTAGTTCTCACATCACTGTGGTCATCCTCTTCTTTGTTCCTTGCATTTTTATTTACGTGAGGCCTCCCTCTACATTACCCATTGATAAAGCCTTGACTTTGTTTTACACGGTTATCACGCCTATGCTGAACCCCCTCATCTATACTCTAAGAAATGCAGAGATAAAAAGTGCCATGAGGAAGCTCTGGACTAGGAAACAAAATTGATTTTGTTCCTCTAATGTTTAATGAAGACTTGGTTCTTCCAGGAAAAACAAGGGTGATTATTTCAATATGCTGAAATTTCCTTCAGATCTGAAAACTGAGCAATAGAAAACAGGTATAATGTGAATGCTTACTGCAATCTGCATATATTTTAAGAAAATATATATTCCTTCTTGGTTGAAATGTTTCAGTTGAGACTATGAATTTATGTGCCATAATTAATGTCATCAACTTATTTTACTTTATGAGAGTTTTTGCATTGTTGTTATAAAACAAAAACTCACTTCTTAATAATTATATGAAAAAACAAACTATAAATAAAAACCATGATAGAAGTTAATTTGAAGTGTGAAGAGAGGTGATTGTGGGTATGAGGGAAATCAAGACTTTGAGGGACAAACTCCACTCAAGGAATGTATACAGTATGTACTGCAAATGTGTACTAATAAAGAGATTTAGAAAGCATAAAAATGAATTTCTAATGTTTATGATGCATTTTCTAAAAATAAATCCTTTATACATATGCAGTTTTTCTATTTTCATTATTTCAGAAAATAATGGTG
>NW_004524930.1:667747-669320 GCF_000260255.1 Octodon degus
TAGCAGTAACTGGCATGTCATGACAAGCAGCCCATATTCAGAATACCACAATGAGAGGAGCTCAAAACATGAAACCACTATGACAAATTGCCATCTGCACTGCAGTAGACTAGTTCAAAGGTATCAGTATATATAGTCAGTCAGGGTGAGAATCTTTCCAATTAACTGCTAGATTAAAAAATCTTCTGAATATTCTCCATATCATTGCCTTGCTCATCTTTTACATATGCCTGCATGGCTTAAGATTGTCATGTTTCCTAGCTCATCTCCTTTCCCTCTCTTGATTAGTTAGTCCTTGAGATCCTGCTTTCCTTTTCCTTGTATTATACCTTTCTATTTCTATTTCTCCTTTGGAGTTCTTATACTAGGGAGACTATACGATATTTACACATGTGTGTCTGGTTTCTTTCACTGATGAGTATATGTTCAAGTGGCATCCACTTCAATATAAAGGCTTCCAGTTTATCATTCTTAATGCCTGAATAATACTCCATTGTGTAAAAATAGCACATCGTTCTCAACCATTCCTCAGGTGATGAGCATCTTGGATGTTTCCAAGATATGGCTATCACAAATTGTGCTGCACTAAACATAGGCAAACATTTATATCACTATGATATGATGTTTTCAGATCCTCTGGGAAAATTCCCAGTAGAGGAGTAGCTGGTTTAAAGGGGATTTCCAGACCAACTTTTCTAAGGAATCTCCATACTGATTTCCATAATGGTTGCACCGGTCTACATTCCCACCAGCAGTGGAGAGGGGTTCCCTTTTCCCCACAGCCTCTCCAACATTTGTTGTTGGGTGATTTCTTTATGATAACCATTCTTTCTGTGGTGAGATGATATCTCAATGTGGTTTTAATTTGCATTTCACGAATGACTCCTGATGTGGAGAATTTTATCATATATTGATTTGCTTCTTTAATTTCTTCCTCTGAGAAGCATGTGTTTATCTGCAATGCTCACTTCTGGATTGGGTCTTTAAATTTGGGGGCCCTAATGTTTTTTAGTTCTTTATAGATTCTACAGAGCAGACCTTTGTCTGAGTACATATTTGTCATGATTTTTTCCAAATTTGTGGGTTCCCTTTTCACTTTGTTGGTAATTTCTTTTGACGTGAAAAACACTTCTCAGGAAGAGCAGGTCCCAATTATTAAGTCTTTCAACTGTTACCCGTGTGATTTGATTTCTGTCCATGAAATATTTGCCTACCCCTATGTCTTCAAGAGTTCCTCCCACTTTCTCTTCCAGGAGATTTAGTGTCTCTGCTATAATGTTTAGATCTTCAACCCATTTTGACTTTAGTTTAATGCATGGTGATAGACACGGGAAAAGTTTGAGTTTTCGGCATGTAGAGAGTCAGTTTTTACAGTACCATTTATTAAAGAGGCTATCTTTCTTCCAGTGAGAACATTAGGCCACTTTGTCAAACATAAGGTGGCTGAGTGTGTTTCTAGGAGCTTCAGTGTCTTTTAATCTATTCCATTGATCCTCAGGTCTATTTTGTTGCCAGTACCATGCTGATTTTATCACAGTAGCCTTGTACTATAATTTCAAGTCAGGAATGGTAA
>NW_004524930.1:669420-683625 GCF_000260255.1 Octodon degus
GCCTAGCATGTTGTACTTCAAATAAAATAATTCTTTACTATTAGTAGAATCACAAAGAAGTTCCAAATTTCAACAGAAGAAAACAGTGCAATTAGTGATATGAAAATGACTAATTTTCCTTTCAATTTTACATTTCTTTATAGTTGCTTTTTCCTTAAAAGATCATCCCACAGGGATACATAGATTATCATATTTTGAAGTCACATATATTGCTTAATTTTGAATACTTGGGGAACACTGTGTGAGGCATTTCATCACAAAGTTTCTACTTGACTTCCCTATTGCTATAAATAGAAGCCAGAACAACATACATAGCAGTGAGTGTTGTGGTCTGTGCGCCGTGTATTTTGGTGATTATTTCATGAATACTTGCACATACACAGCACCACCCAAATCTATTCTCTGTTTTCCAATTTCTGTTCTAATAAGCGTCCTAATGATATTAGATGCATAAACTTTTTCATATGGGTGAATTAGGCTTTATCTGTATTTGAATCAAGTTTTCAATGATTTCATCTAAAATCAGGTTTCCTCATCTCTGCTTGTGAGTTCAAATGTCCAATGGAAATTAGTAAATTGTATGGTTAGCAGATTTGTGTACATTAGAGCACATAAATTTTAGAAATATTCTTTTTATTAGTTTCTCTTGGTTATTTAAAGTGCAGGGATTCAACACACTACCTAGAAACATGAATATGCCACTCATATATTTGGATCATATTCATCTCTCCAGTTACCCTTCCTTAAAACCGCAGGTCTTGATTTATAATCAGAGAGCTTTTCCATATTTTATTTTTTATCTTAGCTTATCCTAGATTGTTTCCTTTTGGAGATTTGACCTCAAGTAGTTCAATTATGCTATTTTGCCAGAGGGTATCCCTCTAGAAAATGTGTTCTAGATTGTTATTCTTCTAGCATCTCTGGAGGTGCAGAGTCTCCCCTCAGAGTTAGGCCTGGGATCCCCATGAGTTTAATTAAGGAATAAGTCACCTTTGGACAGGCAGCAAGTAAAGAATTCAACCATACGTGCTGTGGTTCCAACACACATAAACTGTGCCCAGACATTTGTCCTTCTTCAGTGAGTTTTTGACTATAGGAACATCCACTCAACTATGCTTTTCATGTCAAAACTGTAGACCAAAAACATAATGCAACAATGATTTCAGATTTTTCTCCATTTTTAACACCTTACCAAAGCCAAATTTAGCATTTGTGGACACGATGATATTTCTGTCTGGAAATCAAAATATTTTAAAGGCTATTTCAGTATTTGTTATTTTATAAAACACAAATTGCAAATATATATCTTAGTAATATAGAAATCCTTTATCCACTAATTTACCTATCAATCATGAAAATGCTATTTAATATTGGTTCTTAGGCAAAAAAAATTTCCCATAGAACTTTGGATAGTTTTTTTTTTTCATAATCAAGAATCAGATTTCTGGAATTTATATGACATTCATGGTATTAAATTTAGCATTAAAACAATTTAATAAAATAACTTTTTCTATAAATTAGACAAATTATGTTTCCTGAAAGTACAGCAGCATCAGTCAGGGGAAACACTTCCAGATGAAGTGATTGTGTGTATGGTATTTGTCTCTCTGTATTACCAGAGACATCATTGAAATATGAAGCTGATGTCATTAGAACCAAGAGAAACCACAAATCCAACTCCTGCACTGAAGGACTGTCTGCTTATATGCAGGTAAATCTGTAGGCATAGTCAAGTGTCATATCCTAAAATATAGTTTTCTTTATATAAGTACAATACATTTATCACAATGGGTCTCATAATCTTTTCAAAAGTCTATAGGATTCTGATACTCAGTTACACTGAAATGTCCTTTGTCTTTGCTAACATATGAATAAATTGATTCCAATCTTTAACACTTCTTCGATCTTTTAGAATTATAAAAACCTAGAATATATCTGCTTTCTGTAACATCAGTGTTCCTATCAGCGGACTTTGAATGTAAGTATTTGGGAGATTTAGGTTTCATGGGTATTTATAAATGCCTTGATAAGATCAACAGAATTATCCTCTAAATATAGTTTAGAATGTTAAAAATTAAAAGATGATGTCACATGAGTAAGAGTTAAATGAATAACTTTAGAACACAGAATGTAATAGTTAAAGAATTAAAATTTTATAAGTTTTTAGGAACAGTGGATCAAGTAAGAAGAGGATTGTATTTGGCCTTTGGGATTACTACGGAAGAGTTTTCTCTAAAAAGAAGTAAAAACTGAGACGAGGTCATTGTTGAAAAGCATGTGTGCAAAGGATAGATTTTATCCACTATGTAGATCTGCTGCTTGCATAGGACGACAAAGTGTTTAGGTGAGAAAGCTGATGATGTAGGAATTGCTGCTGGAAGTCAGAAGAGCAGTGTCCTAAAAAGGATGAAATCTACTGCATAAGCAGAGACATACAATGTAAATAATACAAAGATAATTCATACTTCTGTATATCAAGAGGGCTGAATTTACAAAGTGAGTTTGAAGAATATGTCAACAAAGATTTAAATCAAGACTGTTATATCTGATTATTTTCACTGGAAACAGTCAATCAGTAAACATGGACTCTATTAAGGTTTCATTTTGTTTGTTTCTCTTTTCTTGTCCCCTTCTTTCTTTTCTTCTCTCCTCCCTCCCCTTCACTTCCCCTGCCTGTCTTCTTCTGCAGCTTGTATTTTCCTTCTGTCCTTTTATTCCTCCACACATCACACTGCTCCTTCCTGCTTGGATACAGATGTACACCATGCTTTAGTCAAACATGTATACATCCATATTCCAAAGCACATAGACTTACACACAAACACTATTGGAGATATTAAATATTTATTTTATAATGTAATCATAATATGCCTATTTAAGTGTTTTTATTCCACTGTAATTGTGGAAATTTCTCCTAGAGTGCCTATATAACTGTAAACATTTCAATGACTATTTTTTATTTAATAGATTTTATATTCTATCCAGCCATCTCTTCTGTTTACATTGATCTTTATTTGTTTTTACCTTTTCATTAATGCCATTTCAAAAATACTGCAAAACCATAGCATGCACAGGTTCTTATGTACTAGACCTTTAGTGTTCCAGTCATACATTGCAAAGTGTTCAATTGCTGTAATGAATGGTATGTGTATTTTTGCATTCCATAGAGATTGATAAATTGTATTTCAAAAATTATAAAATTCAAACTGGAAAAAATATTGTTGAATATCTTCATTTTAGCTATCTACACAACTTTATCACATTCTATATGAGATGTTTATAAAATGATTTTTTTCATTTTATGTATTGGGCATAGGGACTCACTACTACACAGCTTGGACTTGTAGTGATTCTCCTGTTTTCACCCACTCTCCCCTCAGCACTGGGATTACAGGCATGCACCACCACACCCAGTTTGAAAAACAGCTCAGCACGACCTGGGGGCAGGGCCAGCAATGTGTGCTGGACCAGGGACCATAACCCCGGTCCCTGTGCTTGCCAAAGCAGATGCTTATTCTACTATGCTATCTCGCCAGCCCTTAAAATGATATATTTTTATTTAGGTAGTTTGTTAAATTTAACATTTAATCATATGCTTTTACATAACTGACTGTGACATTTGATTTGCTTTTCTATATCCTTTGCCTATTTTCTTTTGTGTTCTGTATTTTCAAGAATTTTTAAGTTTCTTCTGTATTTCAGTGCTGTCTCTGTTTATGTTATCCAACATGCATATCCATTATCTAAGTTCATTTCCTGTAATCATTTATATCACATTTATGTTTCATACATTGTTAAATTATTTTGAAGTCACACAATGTGTTAATTTGAGGTCCTCTTACTAGTTGGAAAGGTTCTTCTATATCCATAAGTAGAAAATTATCTCTATTTCACTACTTTGTAGTATACAGAAGGTAAGCTTTACTTTCATTTCACATTAAATTTTTCATTTATTTTTATTTTTGATTTTTAAATTTTCTATATGCACAAATTGCCAAAAAACAGTTGAAAAGCTAGTTTTGGCAGTTCTAAATTTCTTCTGTGAAAAGCAATCATTCTGCATGTCTGTAAATATTTGTTTCTAGTGCATGGACCCTGTAAGGTCATTAAAATTATGGACACTCTTGCCCTTTGCATCATTATCACTTACAGTTCTTGAATATTAAAACTCATATTGGCTATTTGTGGAATGCAAGACAAGTTATTTTAAAATATCATGGGCTCATTATAATTAATTCTGTTTTCAGATCATTTTCCTCTGAGAAAGACACAAGAACACACAGAAGGACTTATGGAACAAAGGAACAACGTGACTGAGTTTGTGCTCTTAGGGCTTACTCAAAGCCTCCAGGGTCAGAAAATATTATTCGCTGTGTTCTTGCTGATCTATGTGTTGACAATGGCAGGCAACCTACTCATTGTCATCACTGTGATGCTGAGCCCAGCCTTGGATGCCCCAATGTACTTTTTTCTTGGTTATTTATCACTTATGGATGCTGTTTATTCTAACACTGTTACCCCAAATATGATGATAGACTTACTCCACGTGACTAAAACCATTTCCTTCAAAGCTTGCATGACACAGCTTTTTTTAGAACACTTATTTGGTGGTGCTGAGATTTTGCTCCTGGTTGCCATGGCCTATGACCACTATGTGGCCATCTGCAAGCCCCTGCATTATCTGACCATCATGAACCAACGAGCATGTGTTCTTTTGTTGGTATTGGCCTGGGTTGGGGGATTTGTACATGCTATACTGCACATCCTTTCTGTTTACAACCTTTCCTTCTGTGGTCCCAATATTATTGACCACTTTATGTGTGACATGTACCCCCTATTAAAACTTGCCTACACAGATACCTACTTTATTGGACTCACAGTGGTGGGTAATGATGGTGTCATCTGTGTGGCCATCTTTACAACCTTGCTCATCTCCTATGGTGTCATCCTGCACTCCCTGAAGGACCTGAGTCAGGAAGGGAGGCGCAAGGCCTTATCCACCTGTAGCTCCCACATCATGGTGGTTGTGCTCTTCTTTGTCCCTAACATTTTTCTATATGTGAGGCCTGCCTCTACCTTGCCCATTGATAAATACTTGGCTGTCTTTTACACTGTTCTTACACCTTTGTTGAATCCCCTCATCTATACTTTGAGAAATGCAGAGATGAAAAATTCCATGAAGAAACTTTGGACTGAAAAAGGAAAATGAAGTGACAAAGAATCATGTCACGTGTGTTGCTTGATAAGAGTTACTTCTTCGGAAGTAGTCACTTCTGATTATTTTATTAATCTAAATTTTCCTTCAAGGCTAATAACTCTGTATAATGAAAACATGTGATCCATAGAATTTTAACACTGTAACATGTATGTTTGAAAAACATTTTTAGTACCAAGTGGTTTTGTCAATATTGTAGTTGTAAAGGCCAGATAGCTCAGTGAACTAAAGCACCTGCTTAGGCAGAGTGCAGAGGCCAGGGTTTGATACCTGGCATACTGTGCCACCACTCACCACCCCCATGGCCCACTGAGACAGAGATTGAGACTGGACATGGTAGTGCACGCCTGTAATCCCAGTGATTGGGAGGCTGAAAACAGGAAGAATCACTACAAGACCAATCTACGTATTCGTAGTGAGAACCTGTAGACCCTGTACTAAATACAAAAAAAAAAAAAAGAAAAGATTGTAGTTGTATGTACCACAATTAATATTTCACATTTATTTTCTTAAAGATTTCCTCACTATTCATATATAATTAAATCCATCCCTTTTCAGAATTAATAATGTTCAAGAGATATTGGAAGGAATACAATAAGCAATAATATGTATATTTTCAGATTCTTACACTAGAGAGAATGCAATGCTTACACATGCAAGGCTGTTATATTTCACTTATGCATATGATATTTAGTTGCTTCTATTTACATATTATATCCTCAAGTGTATCTCTCTTTATAGCTGAATAATATTCCAGGGTATAAAAATACCACATCATTATATACATTTTGTTCAGGTTACCAAATATAAGCGTGCAAGTTTCATTTTTAAAAAATAACAAAAGAAGTTGTCACAAATTTTAAAAAGAAAGAAAGAAGAGTAAAAGAAAAATCATTTTAAACATTAAAACATCAGCAGAAATTTACAGTACAATTATACAAACTATTCTGCATATGTAGTTAAATGTATCTTTTCCCCTTCTTTCATTTATCCTTTTCCTCATCCCAAGTTTTACTTCACAATAAAAAAATTCTTCCCCTTTCACATTTTTTTATTACAGCATTTATTTATTTATTTATTTATTTATTTATTTATTTATTTATTTATTGTATTTTGGTACAGGGCCTACAGGGTCTCACTCCGTAGTTTGGACTCGTAGTGATCTGCCTGTTTTCAGCCTCCCAAGCGCTGGGATTACAGGGGTACACCATCACTCCCAGTCTCAATTGCTTTCTCAGAGTACCCTGAGGAGGGATCGAGCCACGGCTGATGTGGCTGCTAACCAGGCGCTTTAATCCATTGAGCTATTTGGCTGGCCTTAGTAACTTTTAGATTTTAATTTCTCTTTCAGGTTCTCACACTAATGAGACAAGATGATGTGTGCACATGTGAACCTGATTTATTTCACTTACCAATGTATTCGCTAGCTGCATCATTTTATTTACAAAAGCCTTGAATTTAATTTACAACTGAATAATACTCATTTATGTAAAAATATCATATTGTGTTATCCATTTCTCAGTTGATATGCATTTAGGTTGTATCCAATATTTATCTATGACAAATTGTTCTGTCATAAACACTGTTGCACACATATTGCTATGGTATGATGATTTCAGTTATTTTGGAAAAATACCTAAGAGAGGAATAGCTGACTTGAATGGGACATCCAATCCTAGCTTTTTGAGAAATCTCTATAGTGGTTATACAAACTTGCACTGCCACTAACAGTGAGGAAGGGTCTTTTTTTTTCACACAAAATTTGTGATTGGTTGGCATCTTGGTGACAGTCATTCTTTCTGGAATAAGATAGTATCTTGGCATTATTTCAATTTGCATCTCTTGAATGATGAATGATGTTCAACATGTTTTTACATATTTATTTTCCATTTGCATCTCTTCACGTGTGAAGTATTTATTCAACTCAAATGCCCATTTTTTCATAGCATCTTTGAATTTTGGAGGATTGTGGGGGGTTTTTAATTCTTTATATGTTCTAGATAGGAATCCTTCATCTGAAGGACAGCCCACTATTAGTTTTTTCACAAATGGTGAAAACAGAATCTTTTTATTCTGTTGGTGATTTATTTTACCTACAGAAACTTTTCAAAAAGATGAGATCTCAATTGTTGATTCTTTGAAGTATTTCCTGCACAATTGGATTTCTAGTCATAAAATCTTTACCTACTGATATGTCCTTAAGGTTTCTATCTACTTTCTCTTTCAGAAAATGTAGTGTTTTAGTTTTAATATTTAAATATTTGGTCCACTTTGACAGTAGCTTTGTACATGGTGAGAGGAATGGTTTTATTTTAAGCCTTTGGCATATAGAATGCCAGTATTTCCAACACCATTTATTTAAGAGGATATGTTTCTTACAATGAATGTTTGAGCCCTTTATCAAAGATAAGGGGGCTGTTTGTGTGTGTGTGTGTGTGTGTGTGTGTGTAGTTGTGTCTACAACTTCTAATCAGTGCCATTGATCTTCAAGTCTGTTGGAGTTTTTTTTTTCCAGTATAACGCTGATTTTATCACAGTATCTTTTTGGTACAATTTCAACTCAGGCATTCTGATGGCTCCTGACTTTCCTCTGTTTCCCTGGTTTGCTTTTGATATTCTAGGTCTCTTCTGGTTCCATATGATATTTAGGAATATTTTACCTAGGTTTGTGATGCATACTAATGTTACTTTTATTGAGATTGCATTGAATCTGTATAACAATTTTGGAAGTATGACTTTCTCATAATGTTGATTCTTCCTGTTCAGAAGCAAGGTACATAATTCCATTTTCTGCAATTTTGCTATGTGTTTTCCTTCCTTTGTTAAACTGATTCACAATTATTTCATTTTTAAGTGTTATGGTGAAAGATGTGGTTTCCATAATTTCTTTCTTGATGGGCTCTTTCTTTGTGTGTAGAAACACTATTGATTTCTTGAGAATTTTCTTTATATCCTGCTATGCAACTGAATTTGACTACTAAATCTACATGTCTCTTAGTGAATTTTGGGGAGTCTTCTATGGACAGTATCATGCCTTCTGAAAATAATGATAATTTCCCTTCTTCCTTTCCAATCATTATTCCTTTTACTTCTTCTTGTCTAATTGCTCTGGCTAATGTTTCTAGAACTATATTGAGCAGGAGTGGTGTGAGTGGGCATCCCCATCTTGTTCCAGATTTTTTTTCATAATTTTATTGATAAACAGATAACAATGAGACAGTTTCAAATCAAATCGCTAGGACAGTTTCAATAACTAACACACTGCATACATTCTTCTTAGTGGTTAATTGCCATAAAAGATGTGGACTTGAGATCCTATTTACAAACACTATTCGAACAAATCATTCTATTCATTAAGAGAATGTAACTATATATCTATCCCATCCACTTTGAATACACAGATACAAAATGGACATTCATCTGTATACCCCTTTTTTTCTAAGTTCCGTTATTTGAATATTATAGGTGTGTAAACTCAGCAAAATATTCTAAAAGAGTCCAGTAGCCCATAATAGCAATGGGTCTTCTGTTTAACTGGCAATGTGCCTAAGGAGAGTCACATGGAGAGAAAACACTCTCTCAAGCTTTCACAGAGAGCACATTGGCCAAGCAATGGCCATGACTCATCCACATGGCTGACACTGACAAAGATCTACAATCGGAGGTACAGGATCTCAGGATAAATCCTGAGGGGATTTCACTGACCTTCTCAGACCCAAAAGCTACAACTCTTGTTGCATAGGTCCTGCTTTATCTTGGTCTTAACCATCCAGTAGAAAAGTATGAAGACGAAATATAGGAAGTAAAGCCATGCTGTTATGTTGAGCTGTGGGTAACTCAGGTCAATAATTTCTGACATTGTTCCGGATTTTAAAGTGATGGCTTTCAATTTTGTCCACCTAAAATGATTTTGGCTGTTTGCTTGTCAATGATGACTTTTATCCAATTGTGGGAAAGAATATCTATTCCTATTTTCTGTAAGGTTCTTATCATGAATGATTGTTAGACTTCGTCAAAACATTTTTTGTATCTACTGAGATGATCACGTGATTTTTGTCTTTAGCTCTGTTGATGTGTATTACATTTAGGGTTTGCATATATGAAATCATCTCTGCACTCCTGCAATGAATCCCACTTGGTCATGATATATAATCTTCTTGGTAATTTGTTACATTGTGTTTGCTAGTATTTTATTGAGGACTTTTGCATTTAATGTTCATTAAAGAGATTGGCTTGTACTTCTGTTTTTTTTGTTAGGTCCTTCTCTGCTTTTGATACCAGAATAATATTTGTCTCCTTGAATGATTTTTGGAAAATTCCTTACCCTTTCAATTTCATTAAAGAGTTTGGGAAGAGTTGGTATTAGGTCCTTCCTAAATTTCTTGTAGAATTCAGTGGCAAATGTATCAGGACATGGGCTTTTCTTTGTTGGTATATTTTTATTACAATTTCAATTTCATGGACTGATATTGTGTTATTCAGAATTTTTATATCTTCTTGATTCAGTTTTAGTAGTTCATATGTATCTAGGAATCTATCCACTTCTTTATCTTCCATTCTGTGAGAATATGTATTTTGGAAATAAGTACTGATAACCTTAATTTCCTTATGGTCTTAGTGATTTCACCCTTTTCATTCTTCATTCTATGAATTTGAATTTTATCTTTCCTTTTTTATTGAGGTTGACAAAGCGTTTATCAATTTTAACCTATTCATTCAAATTACCAACTCTTCGACTCATTAATTCTTTGTATAGTTTTCCTCATCTTCATTTGAATTTTTTGCCTCTGATCTTCACAATTTCCTGCTTTCTTGGGCTTCGGACTGGATTTTCTGTTTTTTTCTAGGAGTTTATGGTGGGGCATATTATTGTTTATTTGAGCTTCTTCTGTTTTCCTGATATTAAAGGTTATGGCTATAAATTTCCCTCTTAAGACACCATTCACTGCGTCCCTTCATAAGATGTATTAGCACTTTTGTTTGATTTTAAACCTTACTTAATTTCTACTTTAATTGTATTCATGACCAACTGTCAGGAGGGTATTACTTATTTTCCATGTGTTTATAGTTTTTGCTGTTTCTTTAGTCTAAGCATTTCACTTTCATCACACTATGGTCAGATAATACACATGGGATAATTTCAATTCCTTTGCATTTACTTAAAAATGATCTATGTGCTAACATATGATCTAAATTGGAGAATGTCCCATGTGCAACTGAGAAGGAAGTGTACTCTAATGCTCTTGGGTGAAGCACTTTGTAGATATCTAAGTCTATACCTTCATAAGTTTGTTTTAGTTCTGTTATATCTTTGCTTATTTTTTTGCTTATTTTTCACATGGTTGATCAATCTTTTTGTTTCAATGGTGTGTTAAAATTTCCCAATATACAATTATGTTGTTGATCCTCAGTTTTTTCATGTCTGTTGAAATTTGTCTTATATATCTGGGTACTCCTACATTGGGTCCATATATATTAATAACTGCTATATTTTCCTCTTTTGGTTCTCCCATAACAAGTATGTAGTGACCTTTTTATCTCTATTAATCACAGTTTGTTTGAAGTTGATATGGTCAGCAGCCAGGATAGTTACCCCTGATTTTCTGGGTTCCTAGCACATGAAAAATTGTTTTCCATCCATTCACTTTCAGGGTATTAATTTGCTTTTGAGTTAAATGTGCTTCTTGTATGCAGCAGATTGTTGGATTTTGTTTTTTAATCCACTTTATCAGTCTGCTTCTTTTGATTGGTGAATTCAGGCCTTTTATGTTCGGAATTGTTTCTAATATTTATTGGATTATCTTTGTCATGTATTCTGACTGTAGGTTTCCTAATTTTCTCCTTGGCTTAATTATTTGCTTTGCTTGCTTGTGCTCATCTGTTGTTTTTGAAGTTCTTGTCTTCTTTGTCTCTTTCTAAAATATCTGTCAGTATTCAGTGTATGGTTGGTTTGTTTGTCAAGAATTTCTTCAGGTGTGCGTGAGACCTTCCATGCACCTGGTGGACCCCTCCAGCCACAGTGCAGGCCTGGCATGTTTGTGTGTGGAAACTTTCTCCATGCTCCCAGGAGCCATCCAGCCCCAGCCCAGGCCTGGTGTGTGTATAAGACTTTCCACACTGCCAGGACCCCTCCAATTTCAGGCCAGGCCTGGCATGTGTGAGAACTTCTGTCTTGCTCACAGGATCCATCAAGCCCCAGCACAGGCCCGGCCTGTGTGTGTGAGAACTTCTGTCACACTCACCAGGTCCCTCAAGGTCAAACCCAGGACCAGCACATGTGAGATCTTTCTTGCGGCCTCACCAGATGCCTTTACAGTCAGAGGCAAGGACTGGTGTGCTTCAGCAGGAAGAAGCTGAGCATAGAAGCCACACACAAGCCAGGCACATCTGGAGAAGGTCAAACTTGGTAGATCTGGACCCAGAAATCTGAGACAATTATCTAGACCCAGATCTATGACAGCATCCTCTCTCTTTATCTCTTGATCTATAGAAGATACTACAGGTAACCACAGTGAACTACTCTGCCTTGAAGAACTCAGGAAATCAAGGGGAAGAGATCAGACAGAACTTAGTGGAACGATGTTAAATACAAATTCCCAATTTAGTATCTGTTTAGCTATACAAACATGCATGTTTTTATGTTCTAAAATACAAACTCATTAGTTACAAAGCATTGTCAACTGCTAAATATCTCTACCAATTATTAGTGTTCCTAATGGTAGATCTGAAAATACAAAACTGTAACTCCCTTAACACATAATCTCTATTGGGTGAGAATTTTGGTAAGTGTTAAGATTATAACCAC
The DNA here is from genome assembly GCF_000260255.1 of Octodon degus. NCBI lineage: Eukaryota > Metazoa > Chordata > Mammalia > Rodentia > Octodontidae > Octodon > Octodon degus. Next base: position 681,441 of record NW_004524930.1, read on the forward strand.
ACCAGAGCTCTACACCAAAGGTGAAAGGACAGTGATATACAAATGACAAAGAGAATGGGCAAAATGCAGTCTCAAGCACAGAGCCCACCCACAACAAATGCAGGAAACACTAGCATAGAGTAAATTGGGAATTACAAAGCTGGAATCTTTGAATTAATAGCATAAGAAATAAAGAAACAATGGAAGAGAGTATACAGGAAATCAGATGACAAATGATTTCAGAAGTAAAAAGAAATGATAACTACAGTGAAAGAATTGCTAAGTGGTTCTAAAGAAAACATTAATAAAAAATAAAGGAAAATAGAAAAATGGTGGAATCCTGCATTTAGAATAATATAGGACAGAGAGACCATGGAACAGATGAAAGAGATATGTAGGAAATTAAGACCTCAATTACAAGTTTGCAAAACCATTTGAATGAAAGTGAAGATAGATTTTCAGACCTTCAAGACAACATTGCAGCTAGTGAAAAGGCACAAAAGATCTCTTAAAAACAAGGATGCATGAAAAGTAACTCAATATCTGCAAAGTGATTAAAACATGAACAAGTAGAGGCTAATAGGCATCAATGAGAAAGGAGTCAATAAAAATTATGTGAAAAGAATATGAGCAGAGATATTATCAGAAAACTTCCCAAATATGGGGAAACAATCTGACATTTTGGTAACCAAAGCATGTAAAACACCAAATAACATCAACACAATTAAAATTACACCCAGACGTATAATAAATAGTCAAGATCCCAGAAACCCAGCACAAGAACAATGTACTAAAAGCCACTAGAGAAAAGGAACATCACATTTAAAGGAAAACCCATCAGAATAACCACAGATTTCTCTTCACAAACCATTAACTCAAGAAAAGCATGGAGCAAAGTACTTCAAGTCTTCCAAGAAAACAATTTCCAGCCCAGATTGCTATACTGTGCAAAACTCTCTTTCAAGTTTGATGGAGAATTGAAATAATTCTATGGCAAAGAATAGCTTAAAAATTTCATAGTGAGAAAACCAACCCTACACAGACAACTGAAAGATATTCTAGAGAGGGAGAAAAATCACAACTCCACAAATAAGAATGGAGGGAACTCAGCAAGTAGGAGAAACAATTAAACAAAGTAGTAAATACAGTAGGTAAATAACATGTCAATCATAAGCCAATACATATCAATTATAACCATCAATGTAAATGGATTCAACTCAGCAAATAAAAGAAATAAACTAGCACGGTGGATTAGGGAGCAAAATTCAACAATATGCTATATGCCCAAAACACACTTAACTCATGAATTCATAGGCTGAAAATCAAAGGATGCAAAAAAAAAAAAAACTACATGCACCAGCACCTCAGAAAAAAACAAGGGTAGCAATATTGTTCACAGAGAGTCTCAACTTCAAACCAAGACTAACCAAACGAATTAAAAAAGGCTGCTACATACTCTTAAGGGGAAAAATTTAAGAGGAAGACATAACACTCATAAATATGTATGCACCAAACACTGGAGCACCCAGCGATATAAGAAAAATCTTAATGAACATGAAAAATCTAATATCCAATACCACAGGAGAATTTAATACAATCTTATCCCAAAAAGATAGGTCAAGCAGACAAAAAAATTAGCAAAGAAGTACCAGAACTGAACCACAACTTGGAACAAATGGACTTAGTGGACATTTACAGAATGTTCCACACAACCACAACTGAATACACATTTTTTTAGCTGTACATGGGCCATCTTCTAAAATAGACCACATACTAAACCATAGGTCATGCTTAAGTATATGCAAGAAAACAGAAGTTGTCTCATGCATATTATCTGACCACAGTGCAATGAAACTGGAAATAAATGATGAAAAAACAACACAAAAACAACATAAATACATGGAAATTGAGCAACAACATCCCTAACAGCCAAGAGGTTACAGATGAAATTAACCAAGAAATTAAACAACCTCTACATAACTGAAGGAAAATTCAAGCACAAATTATTGGAATTTATGAGATGCAATGAAAGCAGTTCTGAGAGGGAAATCTATAGCTGTGAATTTAAACATTAGGAAGACAGAATGGGAAAAAAATAAATACCATATGCTCCACCTCAAACATCTAGAAAAAGAAGAGCAAACCAAACCCAAAGCCAGAAATCAGGAGGAATTTATAAAGACGGCAGCAGAAATTAATACAATCA
>NW_004524930.1:683725-684816 GCF_000260255.1 Octodon degus
CAGCTCAGTGGATTGAAACACCTGCAAGCAGGCATAGGGTTCAGGGGACTGATCTCAGAAGCTGCTGTGCTGGCCTCATCCACAGGGTGTTCTGAGACAGCAAATGAGACTGGGTATGGTGGCATGCACCTGTAATTCCAACTCTTGGGAGGCCATAAACAGGTGGATCACTACAAATCCAATCTAGTACCGAGACCCTGAACAAAATGTAGACCCTTCCCTAAAAACTACAAAAATAAAGCTAGTTTTTTGAAAGATTAAAAAAATCATATGTCCCCAGCTAACTGCATCAAAAAGAGGAAAGAAAAAAGCTCAAATTCAAGCAATAAGAAATAAAAGGGCAAAATTACCACAGATCCTGTAGAAATTCAGAAGACAATCAATAGCTACTTTGAGAATCTGTACTCTCACAGAATCAAAGATAAAGAAGTGAACAAATTCCTAGAAAGGTAAAAATTGCCAAAACTGAATCAAGAAGATATAAGAACTCTTAATAATCCAATAACTGCCAATGAAATTCAAAATATAGTAAAATATTTACCAACAAAGAAAAGTCCAAGTCCTGATGGATTCACAGATGAATAATACACCAAATTTATAGAAGATATAATCTCAATATTCCTTAAACTCTGATATGAAATTGAAAAGGAAACAATCCTCCCAAAATCATTCCTGTAAGGAAGTATCACACTGATCCCAAAACCAAAGAAATATGTAACTAAAAAAGAATTTCAGGCCAAACTCCCTCATGAACATAGATGCAAAAATCCTCAATGAAAGCCTAGCAAATAGAATAGAACCAAGCATTAGGAAGATTATAAATCATGACCAGGTAGGATTCATCCCAGGTATGCAAGGATGGTTCAACATACACGAATCTACAAATCTAATACACTATATCAATAGAGCCAAATCCAAAACAACATGATAATCTCAATCAATGCAGAATAGGATTTTGAAAAAAATCCATCATTCATCTGCAAAGTCCTATAGAAGATTGTAATGGGGCCAGGGCAATGGTTCAGTGGAATAATCGCTTGACTGGCAAGCACAAGGTAATGAGTTCAATCTCCATTACGGAGAGAGAGAGA
>NW_004524930.1:684959-686678 GCF_000260255.1 Octodon degus
GGAACACGGCAGAAAATCCTACTCGGCGGGCGGGGTGGGGGAGGCACTGCGGAGTGTTGGGGGCGGCCCGAGGGGCTGGGAGAGGGTCTGGCTCATGCTGAGCCTGGGCTGGGACTGGTCCCGCCGGCGCAGTGTAGCAGGAAACTCTCCGCACACTCACCGGACCTGGGCTAGGACTGGGTCTGGGGGCTCCCGGAACACGGCAGAAAATTGTGCATTCTAATTTTTTCCGGTATTGTTCATTCAATGTTCTCATCATTTTCCTATTCACTTCTCTTTTTTTAATTTATGTTTTCCTTAGATATATTGAGCAATTCTTCATGATTGTTGTCATTTCCTTTTCACCTGAGAGATTATTTCTGATATGATTTCCTCCATAGCCATATGGACTATTTCTTCATTTCAGCTTCTATCATCTCAGAAATTTCAGGTGTGTGATTTCCAAGTTCTTCTATGAATTTATCTCCTGGACTTCTTTTGGTTGGCCTCTTTACTCCTTCCTTTTGTCATTTTTTGAAACCCTCAATGCTTCTCCTGACTCTGCAGTCATAGTATGTGGGTGTGGTGTGTATCAGCACTTTAGGCTTATGAGAGTAGGATGGCACATTAGGCTCAGCAAAGATCCTGATGTGTGGTGTTCAATGTGGCTTCCATCTCATTAAGGGAACAAAGACAGCCAGGGTTTAAGAAGTATCTGATGATAATGAGTGCAGGCTGAAGTTCTACAACACTTTCAATAGTGAGTTGGTACATGGCAGGGGTCCTCAAGGCTCTAGCAATTCTCTGTGGTAGTCAGGTCTTCTGGTGGTATTCAGGGTGAGGATGGCTGAGGCTCATCAGAACTCCAGTGCAATGGCTGGGAGTCTTAGTTACTCTTCTTTCATTGCTGGGACAAATACCCAACACTCAAGCTTAGGGAAGGAAAGGTTTATTTAGCTCACAGTTACTGGAGGTTTCATAGTTTAAAGCAGCCTGAATCACATAGCAAGATCTCAAGGCACTGCCATCTGCACTACATGATCTGGAAGAGAGGCTGGGATGCCACCGTGTCCAGGATGATCCTGCTCCACATCTCCCAGGGAGTCCGCTAGCTTGTGGGGCAGTACAGGCTGTCAGTTTAATGTTTCATGCCTCACACCTCTCTGGTCCCTTCCCTTGAGTTCCACCCTATTCCTCTGGCCCTTTACTTCAAGCTATGTGCCGCTTCTCGAGCTGCATCTGCCCTATGATTTACATGACTCTTTGGTGGAACAACTAGACACAAACCATAACACTAAGGGAAAAGTCTAGGAATGTGGAATTTTCCCACCAGTCTTCAGGTCAATGAGGGGCAGCCAACTCAGTAAACCTCTGGCCAGGAGACTGAGGGTGGGCCTAGGACTGCTGAGTGTCCCCCGAAGTCTTGTATCATTTGTAGCATGTTTTTATCATTTTTATATCTTTAAGATAAAAATAATAGGGCTGTGAAGATAGCTCTGTGGTCTAAGCACCTGCTTGGCAAGCGCAAAGACCCAAGTTCAATCCCCAGTACCACATGCTGTGCCAGCCCCGAACCTTGAGTGTGCCGTGATGGCCACCAAAAGTGGGCCTGGTGGTGCACATCTGTAATCCCAGCGCTGGGGGAGAAATAGGCAAGAGGATCACTATGAGCTCAAGATACATAGGGAGACCCTGTACTAAATAAATAAATAAATAAATATGTGTATAAATATTTAAATA
>NW_004524930.1:686778-691280 GCF_000260255.1 Octodon degus
AGAAAGAAAGAAAGAAAGAAAGAAAGAAAGAAAGAAGAAAGAAAGAAAGAAAGAAAGAAAGAAAGAAAGAAAGAAAGAAAGAAAGAAAGAAACTAAATTAGATGGACTCTACTTCACTCTGATAAAAGCCATCTCTGACAATCCAAAAGCTAACATAATTTAAAATGGAGAAAAACTGAAATCTTTTTCTCTCTAATCAGGTACAAGACAAAGATTCCCTCTATCTCCACTCCTATTCAATACAGTTCTGGAATCATGAGCAAGAGCCATTAGATAAGAAAGAGAAAGGAATAAGAATAGGTAAAGAAGAAGTTAAATTATCATTATTTGCAGATGATGTGATATTTTACCTGAAGACCCAAAAACTCCACCAAGAAACTACTAGAATTGATACAAAAATTCAGTAGAATAGCAGAATAAAGTCAATACCCAAAAGTCAATAGCATTTCTCTACACAGATAACAAATGCACCAAGAGGGAAATAAGGGAAACAATACCTTTTACAATAGCACTGTGGAAAATGAAATACTTAGGAATTAATCTAAATAAAGAAGCAAAAGATCTATTCAATGAAAAATTGCAGTATTCTGAAAACAGAGATATAGAGGATCTCATAAAATGGAAAGATATTCCCTGCTCCTGGATAGGAAGAACCAACATTGTGAAGATGGCCAAAATCCCAAAATTGTTATAAAAATTTATTGCCATCCCTATCAAACTACCACCGACATATCTCACAGACCTAGTAAAATCATTCCTAATATTTATTTGGTACCAGAAAGAACCTAGAATAGAAATTGTAATCCTGAGCAACAAAGGCAAGGCAGGAGGCTCTCCAAATCCTGAGTGGAAATTATGCTACAAAGCCACCGTGATAAAATCAAGATGTTTATTGCAAAAATTAAACCTGAGAATCAATGAGCTAGATTAGCAGAGTCAGATGCAACTACAAACACACTCAGCCACCTTGTCTACAGCAAAACTTCCCAATATGCTTACTGGAAGAACGATAGCCTCTTTAATAAATGATAATGGAAAAACTGGCTCTCTACATGTCAAAAACTAAAATTTGACCCAGGCCTATCATCATGGACTAAACTAAAGTCAAAATAGGTTAAAGTTCTACATATCAAAACAGAAACACTAAATCTCCTAGAAGAGAATATAGGAAGAAATTTTGAAGACATGAGGGTATGCAAAGAGGTCATGAACAAAAATGAAACTGCATGGGGAATACCTGGAAGGATTAACAACTTGGACCTCCTCTTATTGAGAAGTTTTTGCACATCAAAAGAAATTACCAACAGAGTTTAAAAAAAAACATAAATTTGGAAAAAATATTAACTAATAAGCAGTCAAATAAACATGTTCTATCTTGAATTTAAAATGAACAAAAAACATTAGAACCCAAAATTTAAAGACCCAATCCAGAAATGGGCATCTGAGATGAATTCACACTTCTCAGTGGAAAGAAAACAAGAAGCAAATAAACACAAGAAAAAATACTCCATATTCCTAGCTATCCATAAAATGCAAATTAAAACAATAATGAGATACCATCTTACCCAGGAAAGAATGGCTATCATAAAGAAATCACCCAACAGCAAATATTGGAGAGGCTGAGGGGGGAAAGAAACCCTTCTCCACTGCTGATGTGAATGTAGACTGGTGCAACCATTATGGAAATCAGTGTGGGCACTCCGCAGTAAACTAGGACTGCAAGTCCCATTCAATCCATCTATCCCCCTTCTGGGAATTTTCCCAAAAGAATTGAAAACATCATATCATAGTGATATTTGTACTCCTATGTTTATAGGAGAACAACTTGTAATAGACACATCTTAGAAACAACCAAAATGCCCATTGCCAGAGATGGTTGAAAAAGATGTGGTGCTTTTATGCAATGGAGTATTACTCAGCTATGCAGTGGATGCAACTTGAACATATATGTATATGTGAAATAAACCAGAACCACATGTGTAAATGTCATATTGTCTATCTAATGTAAGAACTCAAAAGAAGAAATAAAAATGGAAAGGTATGACACAGTTAAATGGAAAGTGAGAACTTAAGGATTAAAGAACGAAGAGAGAGAAAGTAGAACAGTTAGGAAATATGGCAGGGGCAAAACCATACAGTTACATAATCAAGATGGTTAAGGCAATGGTCCTAAGAATCTCCATCAGGTTTTTGCAATTAGCAGTTAATAGGTAGAATTCTTACCCCGACCAACTCTATATGCTGATATCTGTGAATTAAACAACTACACTGAGAAGAGCAGTGTGTAACACTAAAACCATGCTTGAAATACATATCATTTTGGTCTTCTAAATGTGTACTGCTTCAAACATCCTATCAATTATTACTTACTGTCTTTAAATGTTTGTAAAAAAATAGTTAATAAAAGAAAAGAGACAAGAAAAAAGTCATAGGATTTTCCTGCTACAATATTATATATGGCTTGATATCTAAATTTCTGTATAAAAATGTGTAATTGTTATTTTTCACATTCTAAAGGAATTTACAGCTTAGAATTTCCATAGTTTTTGGAAAATACCTGTCCCATGTTATGTCTAAGGTGTTTGATGATCAGACAGATAGTGAGGTTAAGCTGAACTGTTTCTGTTACATGGTAATAATATCACTAAGCTTCTCTTCTGGATGGTTAACAACTAAAGTTTGCAGGCCAAAAACTAGGAAAAAAGAAGGGCTACAAGGATAACTAATATTTTGACCCTATCTCTTCAAAGTCAGTGAGGACTTAGGACATAAGAGAACCTATGCTGTGACATCCTGTAACTCAGTGGTGTCCCAAACTTTCTGTTGAAGGAGATTATGGGTCCACAGAGGAAAGTGATTGAAGATGTATAGTGTGCCTAAGGAGGGTCTCCTAGAGAGAAAACAATCTCTCAGGCCTTCACAGAGTAAATTGGTTAAACAATGACTGTACTCATCCACATGACTGACACTGACAAAAGATCTACAAGCTGTTCTACAGGGTTTCAGGATAAATCCTGAGGGAATTTGACTGACCTTGTCAGATAAAAAATGTTAAATTTTTAGTTACTTTAGTAGATCTTCCTTTAATTTGGTCTTAATCATCCTGCCCAAAAGTATAACCATGAGATATAAAAATTATCTTGCCATATTAATATGTTGACCTGTAAAAGGCTCAAGTCAACAGCTTCTGACAATTGCTAGTTCTGCTGATGACTCAAAACTATTATAAACTATTGGACTACATTGGGATATTTTGCTAAATTCAAGTACCTACAATATTTGCACTGGCATCAAGTATGAAAAGGTTTTTAAAGACTTCTCCAAATACAGCTTCTCAAACAACAATGGAACACCCATCTCTGACCAAACAAAACAAAAAAGGGGGATATAAATTAAAGGCCACTTTGTAGTGAAAAATATATATATATATATGGATATACAAAATAGGACAGATATAAGGCTACTTTCTCTTAGTTCAATGAGAAGAAAGATTTGTACTAATATTGTTTAGACAAGATATCATATCTGCATTTTGTCCTCTATATAACTACTATGAAGACAACAATATGCAATGTATTAATTATTGTAACTGTCTTACTAACCTGCTTTGAAATTATCTCATTGCCATTTCTTTCTCATTACAATTAATTAACAAATTAAAATTCAAAAATTTTCTTCAGTTATTTGTTATGGCAGTATCTAATCTCTCCATCAAATTTGATAAATAGTTTTGCAAGGTACATCAATATTGGTTGAAAGATGTTTTCTTTCTGAACCTCAAATATCTCACTCCAATCTCTTCTTGATTTCATGGTCTGTATTGAGATATCTGCCATGATTCTAGTGGGCTTTCCATTATACGTGATCTGTTTCTTCTCTCTAACAGCTTTTAATATTCTCTTCTTTTGCTTAATTTATGGGATCTTGAATATTATGTGTCTAGGTGAAGATTTATTTTCATTATGGTTGGTTGGAGTTCTGTATACCTCTCTTACTGTACATCAGATTCCTTTTCCGTGATTGAGATATTCTCTGCTACTACTTCTGCCAACACATTTTATGTCTTTTGTGTCAGCTTCTGCTGTTTTGTTGATAACTATTAGTCTCATCTGATTTTTCTTTGCACCATCTTGTAGCACTTGTATTGTTATTGCCTGGTTTCTTGTTATTTTTAAGAGATTTTTCCTTTTGTATTCACTAGCTGCAATGCTATCTTCAAAGTCCAAAATTCTATCTTCTGTTTTCCTTCAATTGATTTTGCTAGCTTTCAATGGAATTCTTAATGTCCTCTATGTCTCTTTGAATCTGTTTCATGCATTCTAATTCTTTTTTTTATTTAATTTATTTATTTATTTTTTTCCAAAGTTTTATTGACAAACAGATAGCAATGAGACAGTTTCAAATCATATCGGAAGGACAGTTTCAACAAATAATACACTGCATATATTCTTCTTAGTGGTTAATTGCTGTACAAGATGCGGAATTGTGATCCTATTTACAAA
>NW_004524930.1:700760-705688 GCF_000260255.1 Octodon degus
ATATATTGCTTTGTGAGACACTTTCCATTCTTTTATTCACATTTCTCACCTCATGCTTGAAGATGAATACTATTTCATTTTTAATGTAACCATACAGAATTAAACACATAAGAATGAAGGAAATGATTAAGGGAGATATGCAGGACTAAAAGTAAGTATTACTCTTTGTTCCAGCTGGAAATTCCTTGAGGTCCTCTGGGAGAGAAGCTTTGTTTGGTGTTGTTTTCATACAAATAATGATGGCCCTTTAGTCTTCCTACAGAGTTTATAATATCTGACGACTGCTCTAGTATTTTTCATTATGCTCTTAATTATATCCTTAAGTCTTTATGTTCTACAAGGGACCAAGCTCTGTTTTTTAACATACCAAGTTATCATAATTCATAATTTATAAACTATGAAATACAGAACTGGATATTTTTCAAAGATTTTGACAATACAGGATAGTTCCATTGTTATCACATCATTTTTAATTGCACATATTTATATTTAGTTATTTTAATTACACATAGTACAACATGATCATTCTATGCTATTATATAATGTGCACAGATAAAATTAGTGTGGATAATTTTTCTATTATTTGAGAACTTCTAAAATTTCATTAGCATGTAAGAAGTTGAATCAGATTAAAGCACCTGCAAGCAGTCACAGAGGCCAGGGATTCGAACTCTGAGCATGCTAAGATGGGAATTGAGACAGGGCATGGTGGTGCGCACCTGTAATCCCAGCTCTTGGGAGGGATTAAACAGGCTGTTCACTACTAGTCTGATCTAGTAATGAGACCCTGAACACCCCGTAGACACCTCCCTAAAATACAAAAAAAAAATAATAATAAGTTGAGTCAGTCAGAGTTTTACTAGAGAAAGAGATACAACACAAGATGTGCAAATGTATGATAAATTACAAGATTATGCTCAATCACAGATTCAGATGAGGAAAGGTGCAGAGGTTGTCTGCACATTGGACATTAATGGAATCAATCCAACGTCTAGAGCCCACTGAAGTGTTCTGTGCACGTATATATCAGAAGGCTGATGGGTCTACAATGGAAGGCTCATGAGTCTTATCAGAAGACTGAAGCAGGCAAGGCCAAAACCCAGAAGTCTGTGCTAGAAGCCAGGAGACAATGTCCAAGCTAACTGCAAAGACCCAAGCTCCTCTCAGAAAGTGGAACCCTCCATTCTGCCTCAATTCCCCTTTATATCCTTTAAGCAATGAATCACTCTAAGGTAGGGCCTCCATAACCTGGGGTGTGGAATTGATGAACCAATTTAGGTAAGAATTTAACTTCTCAGGTTGGCACAATTGATCAATCACTACAAAAGTATACATGGTTATGGGAATCATCATGGTATTTTCATCTGGATATGCAGTGGGCACTGATCAAATCTGCATAATTAATGATTCCAAGTCCTCATCATTTCATGATTGAAGACTTTGTTTTGGGGTTTTTTTTTAATGCTTTCTGTTTTGCTTTTTTTATTAATTTTATTAAGAAACAAATAGCAAGGAGACAGCTTCAAAACTGATTAGTAGGATATTTTCAATAATTACTACACTGCATATTGTTGTTTCTGTAGGAGTTATTCATAGTACAAATGCAGACATGATGTCTTGTCCTAACACTATTAGTACAAATATTTCTTCTTATTGAATTAAGAGAAAGTATCTGTATATTTATCCTAACTATGAAGACTTTGAACCTATCTATTAGTAGAATGAAGATATGTGGGTAATCTTATGGCAGAACATATGGTTTTATTATATTTAATTGCATTCATACAAGCTTTATGACAAATTCTCTGTAACAAGGCCCTAATGTCAAATATTATGCATTTCTTATATGATAGAAATCATGTGATTAAAAAAAGTTTCTCTTGCTGCTCTGAAGAGTCTGTCACTGTGGGAGTCTAAGGCCATGTGAAAATGAGTGTTTTTCATTGGTAAATCATGCGATATGAAGAACTCTAAATCATCACTTTTATCCTTAAAATTATTTCATAGAAACTGATAATATCATTTAAACTATTTGTAATGTAAACATAGATTCACTGGATCACAGAAAGTGTTTGTATGCACCAGAGTCTCCATTAATATGTTTTGCATCCTTGAATATGCAAAGGCCCTGGACAGAGGAAAGCTGCTCACATCTTGGCAGCCAGAAACAGATAGTGAAAAGAGAAGCCAGTGCAGGCTGTGCACCCTTCAAGATCAGACACCATTGTCCCAACACTGCACCCCTCAATTGTTAAGGAGCCAGTAGGTATGGGCAATCCAGACAAATGTCTGTCTTATCACCAAGATAGTTCTGATCATCCTGAACTCCTCACAAACAATATTACCTGTCTATTGTATTTAAGCCTTTGCCAGGCAGTCATCACAGGAGAGCAGAAGCCTGGCCAAGCCCCTAGTAGAAGTGCAGAGGAGACTCCAGAGAGTTGGACATATCAGGAATGTGGAATGTCTCACAAGAAAGCTGCAAGCTATATGTAAAGGCAGCCCAACAGAGAGGCCATATGGGCAGCAAACCTCAAGGCCATGGAAGCAGCCATACCTAAACACTGCAGAGGTCCTATCTCAGCAATGTGCCTAGATGATTTAGATTAGAAGGTAGTGGGCCTGGGGAGATAGCTCAGTAGAATAAGTGCTTCCTTGGCAAGCACACTGTCCTAAATTCAATCCCTGGTACAGAAAAAAAATTATAAGGCAGAGCTTAAAATTTTTTCTGCTGGATTTCAGTCTCATCTTGGTCAGATTCATTTCATTCTTCTTATTCCTATATTTTGAATGTTGGCTCTGGCTTTTTTGCAGGAGTTCATATATGACAGTTTGCCTTGAGTCTAAGAAGAAATTTTATGCTTAATAAGCAATACTGAAATAACAAAGACTAGTAATTTAGAGATGGACTAAATCCACCTAATGTAATGAGTGTTTCCTTTTGGGTACTCTTGAAGAGTGTAATGGTTTTGCTCCACAGGGTTCTACAAAATAAAAAAAAAAATGACTTCCATATGTTGAGATATAGAACCTAGTCAAGAGGGATGTTTCATTGTGTCTAACCTGTAAAAGTTTTATTGTATTGTTAATTTATTACAATATTTGGAACAGATTCAAGTAGTCTGTTAAAAACAGTTTTTATCCTACTAACAATACCAACAACATTAAGACATATGTCTTCCAAGAAAAAATTTCTATGTGTCTCGTATTTTTTTCTGTGACTCAATGACTAGTTAAAAGTATATTGCTTATTTTCCCTAAGCTTGTATAGATTTATGATTTTGTTTGATATTTCTCATTGTATTTCTTTTTGATCCAGTAATTTGGGTGGATCATATTTTAATTTTTTGGTAACTATTTAAACATATTTAGTGCCTAAAATATAGTCCATTTGAAAAAAGCTGTCTGTACTTCTGAGAATGTGGATTCTATTCTTGAAAAGAACTTCTGCAGGTATCTGTCAAATACATTTATTTGATACTATGCTTCATCTATAATACTTCTTTGTTGATTTTTGTCTAGATGATCTTTCTGTGAGACAGAATAGAAGAATCTCATTACATGATTGATTTTTATGTCATTTTAATAGCTTTTGTAATGTTAAGAAATTGGACTGACGTTTGGTTCATATATATTAATTGGCTTACTATTTTCTTGAAGTGTTCCCTTTTATTGATGTGTAGTGATCTTTTTGTCTCTTTGAATCACATTTGGCTTTAATTCCTTTTCAGAAAATAGCAAAGCAGCTTCGGCTTTTTTTTAACCCCAGTTGCTGATGTTATGTTCTGCATATTCACTTTGTGTTCATAAGCTTACATTTAATGCAGATGGATGGGGATTATTCACTTAACATAAATTGTCAGTGTTATTATTATTATTTATTATAATTATTGTATTAAGAACAAGTAACGCAACATTTATTTTACAGTTTTCATTGAATCTTGTCACTGAAATCTTTTTCCAATGATGATTTCTTTATTTTTCCTCTTTTTTTAGCTCCTCTCCAACTTTGATTTTTTTCCCTTTGTGCCATTTGGTTCATTTAATATCACTTATTGTGTATAGGTGTTTCTAAAGAATTTTCTGCAACGTGATTTTGTGGTGAAGTTTTTTTAGGATTTCTTTGAAACAGAAAATTTTTATTTTTCCAGAAATTATAATATAAAAGTGTTCATTTCAACTTTGTTTTCCTTTATGGTCCAAAAAGTGGCACTCCAAGCTCTTACAGTCATTGAGGGATTTATTTTTTTTATTTTATTGATAAACAGCAATGAGACAGTTTCAAATCAAATCGGAAGTACAGTTTCAACAAATAACACACTGCATATATTCGTCTTAGTGGTTAATTGCTGTACGAGATGCGGAATTGAGATCCTATTTACAAACACCATTAGAACAAATCATTCTATTCATTAAGAGAATGCAACTATATGTCTATCATAACCACTTTGAATACACAGATACAAAATGGACATTCATCTGCATACCCTATTTTTTCGAAGTTCCGTTATTGAATATTATAGGTGTGTAAACTCAGCAAAATATTCAAAAAGAGTCCAGTAGACCATAATAGCATTGGGTCTTCTGTTTAACTGGCAATGTCAGAAATTATTGACCGGAGTCCCCCACAGCTCAACATAACAGCATGAATTTACTTCCTATATTTCGTTTTCATACTTTTCTACTGGATGGTTAAGACCAAGGTAAAGCAGGACCTGTGCAATAAGAGTTGTAGCTTTTGGGTCTGGGAAGGTCAGTGAAATCCCCTCAGGATTTATCCTGACATCCTGTACCTCAAATTGTAGAACCTTTGTCAGTGCAGCCATGTGGATGAGTCATGGCCATTGCTTGGCCAATGTGCTCTCTGTGAAAGCCTGAGAGAGTGTCTTCTCCCCATGTGACTCTCGTTAGGCACACTCTACGTCATC
>NW_004524930.1:711549-720281 GCF_000260255.1 Octodon degus
TTTCTTCCATATGTTTCTGCATTTGATTCTTTAGTGCAGATGTTATTAATTCAGGGATTTCTTTTTTCATTTCCAATCTGAGGTCTTGTATATCTTTCTGCAACTGTTTCTTTATTTCCAAAGCTGTTGTTTCATTGCTTTCAGGTGTGTATTTTCCACTTTTTTCTGTGTTAGTGTCCTCTGCACTTGTTACGGGTGGGCTTGGGTTCTGAGGTTGCATTTTGTTCCTTCTCTTCATTTTGGGTAGTACTGTCTTCTGACCTTTGTTGTAGATCTTTGCTGTAGTTATAACCTTCGCACGTACTGAATTTCAGGTGCAGCTCTACAAAGTTTGGACTTATCCAGCTGCGTCTGGCTTAGGTCTGGCTGCTGTGCTCAGCTCCTTCCCGTTGCTGTTCTTGAGGATGAATATGTTGTGCCCTGGATCTGGGTAGGAGTAGGTCTGGGGGTTCCCGGAACTCAGCAGAAATTCCTACTCGGCGGGTGGGGTCGGGAAGGTACTGCGGAGTGTTGGGGGGAGGCCCAAGGGGGTGGGAGAGGGTCCGGCCCACGCTGCACCTGGGCTGGGACAGTCATTGACGTTTGTGGCGAGACATTTGTTCTTATTTTGATAGAGCTGTATTTTGCTTGCTATTTTTCTCTAACAGCTTTTTCTATTTTTTGTTCATGCTGAATTTCTAGAATTTTGAATATGATGTTTTATGGAATTCTTTTTTGGTCATAGTATTTGAGATTCTATTACCCTGAAAATTGAGTTTTTTCTCTAAATTTAGAAATTTCTGCTATAATTTTGGTAAATGATTTTCTGATAACTTTTGTGGTTCTTGTAACCTTCCCATTAGTACAATATTGGTTTTGACATTGAATGCTCCTTCAATTCAGCTTCCATGGTGTCTTGTTCTTCTTAGACTACTATTGAGTAAAATAATTTTGAGGGCATTTTATTACCTCAAACACTATTAAAGATATGATACTCTTTCCTAACATTGCTTGTATCTTTTATTTTTCTTGAGACAGGATCTTGTTATATAGTCAATGCTGGCCCTAAATTCACTATGTATTCCAGGCTGGCCTCCAATTCAAGGAGATCTTCCTGCTTTAGCATTCCAAGTTCAGATATTACAGGTGCACACAACAGTGCCTAACTACATTGGTTGCATTTTCTACCTATTTTCAATTGATTTTTTTATGTCATGAATTTATGCTTAGTTGTTTTCATAATTTCTGGTCATTTATAACTTGGATAGTCCTGTTAAACTCAGTCAATTTATTTTTTGTATCCTGCCAATTTATACTCACTGAATATTTTATCATTTAATGTCCCTATTTAATTACATCCTCTTTAAACTCATTGGATGTCTTATAGCTATGCTTATTTTTTTTATCAGTTCAAACACCTTAATCATTTAGTTTTTGTGTTCTTTGCCTGTAATTTCTTTACTCCAGTGCTTGGGAGATCAGCTTTTGGGAGGATAGAAGTGTTGGGCTGCATCTTGTTGCTGTTACCTCATGTGCCCATTGTTTTGTGAATTTCAACTAAAGTGTTAATTAATTCTTACACTCCATCTCGCAGATGCAATCAACTTGCCTATATACCAAATGAAAAGTGAAAAGAAAAAGAAAAAACAGCAGCCAGAAAAACTCACAGTGGCACAAAAATAAAGGGTGTTCCCTAGAACAATGGAATAGGTTTCTGGCTCCCTCTTTAGGCAGAGCTCTGTTATGTTTCAGCTGTGTCAGGTGGATATCAGGAGCTGGATGTTCTTCCTTCTTTCTAACATCTCCAAGTGTTTCTTTCAAAATTGGGCAGACAGTGAGATCAGTGGAGGACCTGAACCTACACTAATCTCTAGCGAGATTCTCCATTCCCTGTCCTTTTCCTTTCAGGTAGTGCTTGAAGCTGTTTGCATCTGTCCTCTTCACACTACCTCAGGTGAGACACAGTGACTCTCACTGATTCCCACTGATTCTTTCTGATGCTCTAAACATTCTTCTATCTCTATCTACACCTGGCATACGCTCTTCAGCCCACAAATTCAGTGGTGTCTAGAGCTCAGAATAGAAGGACATTTCTTCCTGGCATTCAGGAGAATCCAGAGGTAAAGAGCTCAAGCTGGACTCCTAGTTTAGTAGGCTTTAATGGACAGCAGAAAGTATCCTAAAGGAGCGCTGGAGTTTGGTATATGGAAGAAAAAGGTTAGGACAAAATACTTCATAGGCCCAACACTTGGGGTAGTAGTGTGGCAGTGGTGTTAGGCCTACTCTGTGATGCTCTTTTATTTTTCTACTCTACTCCAGATCACATTTGTCAAAGTGACTATATACCAAACCCTGCTTCCCTCTTCAATTGCTGCTGAGAATGATATCATCCAGTGAGCTTGCTCAACACATTTCTTTCCAGTACCAGGGCATTCTAGTCTTCCTCACTCCTGAGTCACTGCATACTCAGGCAAACATCCTCCAGTGTGTCTGATGCAGTTAGCTCTATTTTGCCATGATGGTTTTCTTCCAGATTATCTTTTTATGAAAATATGAGAGCAATTTTACTCTACCTGAGATGCTCATAAGTTTTATACTCCAGAGGATAACAAAAACTTATGTATGTTCTATCATGTATGTTCATTTAGTTTCTTCCTTTATGCTTGTCTCTCTATGATCAATATTAAAATTAAGCATTCCATCTATGCAATTACAATATGCTAAATATACAAAAAATCATATATTTAAAGCATCTTACAAACACAAAGATATATAGCTAAAATTTAAGTATACTACATATAAATATTTTCTGAACTTCTGAAGGAAAGAAGGAATCATACATTTACATATTATTTTGTATTTTATTATTTTAACATATGTTGTGACAGTTAGTAATTCAGAAAAAAAGAATAGTTTTATGTAAGAGATGAAATTTTTCATTAGGTAAAAATTACAATATTAATTATGTTACATAAAACTACAGACTCAACAGCAACATTTTACACTAACAATCATATGTTTTCCTATCAAATCTGGCAGTAAAATGTATGTTGACTATTAGGAAAATCCACATAATAAATATTCTCCATTGTGCACAAATAGCAAACATGATGGAAAATTCACTATATTGAAATAATCACTCATGGTTTCCCCTAAACATGAAACAATTCATGGAACATAAATTGCTCCTTGGAACATATATTTCCCTGATACCTAATTTGTGTTGTTTCCTAGTCCAGAGCCTTGTAATGGCATTTTTCATGTCTGCATTTCTCAGAGTATAGATAAGGGGATTCAACATAGGAGTGATAACAGTGTTAAACACTGTCAAGGATTTATCAATGGGCAAGGTAGAAGGGGGCCTCACATATAGAAAAATGCAAGGGACAAAGAAGAGGACAACCACCATGATGTGGGAGCCACAGGTGGATAAGGCCTTGCGTCTCCCTTCCTGACTCAAGTTCTTCAGGGAGTGCAGAATGACTCCATAAGAGATGAGCAAGGTTGTAAAGATGGCCACACAGATGACACCATCATTGGTTACCACTGTGAGGCCAATAAAGTAGGTGTCTGTACAGATGAGTTTTAATAAGGGATACATGTCACACATGAAGTGATCAATGACATTGGGGCCACAGAAAGGAAGACTGTAAATGAAAAGAATGTGGGACACAGCATGCATGAAACCTCCAGCCCAAGCCAATAACAACAACTGAACACAGAGCCGTCGGTTCATGATGGTCAGATAATGCAGGGGTTTGCAGATAGCCACATAGCGATCATAAGCCATGACAACCAGGAGTAAAATCTCAGCACCACCAAAGAAATGTTCAAAAAACAGCTGAGTCATACAAGCTTGGAAAGAAATGGTTTTCCTTACATGGAGTAAGTCTATCATCATATGTGGAGTAACTGTGTTAGAATAAACAGCATCCATAAATGATAAGTAGCCAAGAAAGAAGAATAATGGAGAATCCAAGGCAGGGCTGAGCACCACGGTGATGACAATGAGTAGGTTTCCTGCCATTGTCAACACATAGACCAGCAGGAACACAGCAAATAATATTTTCTGACCCTGGAGGCTCTGAGTGAGCCCCAAGAGCACAAACTCAGTCACGTTGTTCCTTTGTTCCATACGTCCTTATTTGTGTCCTTGTGTATCTGCTCAGAGCAAAATTATCTTCACATAAGATTATTACCTGTAATCTCATTTAATTTTAGGATAATTTGGTCATTTTATCATTAGGCATTATTACTTATTATGCTTTAGAACCATCTGATATTATTAAGATATATATGATTGACAGAAGCATGAATTCAACCTTAAATATTTTGTATATGGCTGGTATTTAAAAAAAACTAAAACCATGAAGAAAATACTGATTAAGGAAAAAATTACTCCACTCCAATCGATATTTCATCTGCAAGCTAAAAATACTTCACATATATATATAACTCATCATAAAATGAATCTACATTAAAGACTTTATGTTTAAAACTTACTTATATAAACATGAAGTAATAAAGAGAAATGACTGCACTCCTAAATCAGAAGAGTCTAACCAACTAATAATAAAAATCTCAATCATATTTAAACGTCAACAGGTTTTAACACTGTGGGTAATGATATTTAAATAAAATAAACAAAAATAGTTTGCAAAACTACTTAAAATTAGATAAAATAAAGTTAGTACCTAAAATGTATAAAATCTCTTTAAGAAATTAAGAAAAGACAAACCAATAGCTAATTGATAAATAATACAAATGAAGAACTAAAGGATAAGTACATGCAAACTGGCCATAAAGGTGGGATAGAGTGCATAAGTTCACCTATGAACAGAAAAGGCAAAATTCCTGGCAAGCACAGGGTCCTGAATTCAATCCCTGCTACTGAAAAAAAAAAAAAAACGCATAATGAGGGAAACTGGATATGTCATATATGTTATACTTTAAAACTGGTGAACTTAAACAATTAGTAATATATAAAATATCACATCTCATATTTATATACCTATATATTACATTTGTATATAACAGTAATATATAAAATCTTGCAATGAGATTTTATAAATTTTTGGAGCATAATTTTTCTTATCTCTTTTGGAAATAAAATGACATATACATTTTATCACAACTGTATCACTGGAAATCTACCGCATAGTTATTAAAGACTATGACTGAGGATATAACTCAGTCATGCAGCACCTTTCTGGCAAGCATGAGGCCCTGGATTCAATTCCTGGAATAAAAAGAAGATATTAAAGCCATAGTACAGAAGAACATATGTACAGGAGGGTTTGTGACATTATTTATAATGGTCTTAAACCAAAACATCAAAATAAATTTAAGGTGGATGCTAAGAGAGACAATTGTTGAATAGAATAAAAACCTATGAAATTGAAAATAGACATTTAAAAGAACCAATTACAATAATATCAATACTGTATTCAGATAACTTCCACAAGTTACAGTAAAATAAGAAATAAGCACAAAACTATATACAAATGATATTATCAGATAAAAAATCACATATGTATGCACTCATAAATATATGGGGTCATATGAGCATGGGGAATATGGAAGGACGTGTTTTGTTGTGTACATGGGTGAAATTTTTAGTATTTGTGTAGGCAGAAGCCAGGGATTGCATGTAAAATATTGAAATGACAGGAGGGAAGAATGGCAAAGGAAAGAAGAAAAAAGAATAGAAAGAGAGAGAAAGGAAGGTGAGGAGAGTGAGAGGGAGGAAAGAAGAGAAAAGGAGAAAGAAAAAGGGGAAGTGAGAGGTAGGTGTGAGAGAGGGGAGAAGAGGATTGTAAAGGTGTAAGAGAGGGAGAAGGAGCAGAGCAGGAACAGGCAACAAAGATTTACCACAAAGAAAGAAAACATCACCATATGCAGGATTGATATCCACTAGGCTAGTTTCCCCTTAAAATTATTCTAGTGATGGCAATTTTTCGCTAGGTCTCTATTAATTCTTACTTCACTCTGACTTCATAAATTTCTTTCATAAACATGGTTTCCCTGTCTCCCTAGCACTGTCCTGTTTCTATGTTCATGCAGAAGATCTCATTTCTTTATAATTCCTCAGAACATAGCTCCCCCAATTTCCTCTACCATTTTCTACACCAAGAAATTTCCTCCATTGCACACACTATTCTGTTAACACATACATGCAGCATTCCACCACACTAAATAATCTATCCTTTGACCTTACAATGCTTTTAAACAATCATTCCCGCTCAATTGCACAACATCCTTCTATTTATTAAGTCAAGTGGTCAACTAGAGTTCTATTTTGATCTGATCCACATTATGATTCACTACAGGAACAGCTTGATTACTCAAATATTAAACTAGATTCTTTAATCATTCTAAAGTCACTACAGATACTCCACCAATTTTTAACAATCTAGAAGAAAATTTTTGATGGCTTTGTTTAAAATGAACAAACACCTGTACAACAAAAATCTCTCAAAAACTTACACATTAAATGAGAATGTAAGAATATTGATGTTAGAGAAAGTAAACTTATCTAGAAAAAAACTTATGTTCATATACAGCATTAAACCTATTTAAGAACCATATGTAAAAATATTTCTCCTAGGATTTTTTATAATATCAAAGTATCCAAGAAGAGTATTAAGATCTAGAAGCAAGGTACATACATTTTGGCTACCACAAAGGACCTCATAATGTAATCATCATAATCACACAAAGCTTCTATAAGTTTATGGTTTTATATCACCAAATTACTGTACTTAACATTAAAGCTTAGCTCAGAGTCTTACAAATAATTTCTCCTCATAGATTACCTGCGTAAAGCACAGTCATTCTCCCCGAATTTTAGGTTTTGGTGCTCTCTCCTTGGTCCTGAACTGGCACAGCTTCAAATATGCATAGCATCTCTAGAAATACAGAGAGCAAAATTAAAATCATGCATGCACTACCATAGCAACTTGCGATGTTTCCATTCCAATTTTTCCCATGCTTTCAAGAAGGTTGATTCATCAAAATGCTCAAGAAACATTAGTCAATTTTTTTCAATTTATCAAATCAATACCAAGCCTCCCTTATAGCATGAAGAAGTCTTAAACTTGATCACAAATGAAAAAATTCCAAATCAACAAAATTAGTAAAACTTGCCCTAGCAACAAAAAAATATTAACGAAGAATTGTTAAGGATAATGATCCTGAATTTTTGGAACAAAGAATCATGAATTGTTAAGATGCAGATTTGCAATTTATGTTTTATTCACTGACAGTGAAATAATGAAAGATCCTTTAAAATATTTTCCATTTCAATCAGGTACACTGGTTTGGCTACATACAGCATGTATATATTAAATGTTGACTAAGGCTCGGGAGATATCTCAGCGATATAAACATTTGCCTGGCAAGTAGAAGGCCTTGAGTTTGATCCCTGGTATCAAAAAAAAAGTGTTAATAATGCTGACTAAAGGATGCATAAATATTTAATCGTTATCCTACCACGCTTTGCATCTGTCATTGCAATTCCTATGGAAGCAGTCATATGAGTACCAGTCTTTACAGGCTCTCTGAGGCAAAAACAAAGATCTGTGAACACTTTGTATTGGAACCATAGCACACGTTGTTGAATCTATTCAGTCACCACATCTCAAAGGCCGAGATTCTTTAATTAAACTCTTAGGGACTGTAGTCATACTGGTGGTAGACTCCACCTCTAGAAGTTCCAGAAGGACAGGTTTTGTAGTAACATACTCTCAGGGGAAAATACCATAATTGAACAACTTGAGGTGAAATCACCATGTCTTGTAAGTAATGAAATATGTAAAGTATGACTTTCTAAAATTATATCCTACAGCTATAAAAGAAATTATAAGGAGGATAGAATAATCAAAATATATTCTATACAAGCAAGAAAACCCCAATATTATGTAAAAATAGCAATTTATAAAAGTCATATATTTAAGAAAATTCTGATATTACATAAATTTAAGAATAACTTTTAAAAGCACTATATTTAAGAAAATACCAATAGTATATAAAATAAAAGGATCATATTTTTTAAAACCCTTTCTCTACACATAAGTGAATGTGGTGAGTAAAATATTTAACCTGTACCTTTTCAGCTGATACTTTGAACTCACAGTCAGAAATGAAGAAGTTGATTTCAAAGCAAGCCATTGAAAACTTTTAATCTTCATCGTATGAAAAACCAGTTTACAAGCACTATTTATTAAGGATGATATCTTTCTTCCTGTGAACATACTTTCCCCTTTTGTTAAAGATAAAGTGTCTGAGTGTGTTTGAAGTGTTTCTGCATCTTCTAATCTGTTCCATTGATCCCCTGATCAGGTTCTTTGCCAGTACTATAATGATTTTATCACAGTAGTTCTAGTATAACTACAGCAGTAGAGGACTATAACCTATCCAAGACTATAGGCTCCATTTGACATAGATATTTTCCTTTTTTATATCTTCAAAAAAAATTTGAAAACATCCTACCATAGCAATATTTGTACATGCCTGTATATGGCATCGTACTGTGAAAAGCTACATCACGAAAATAGCCTGAATGCCTACAGACTGACAAATGGATAAAGATGTAGGTTTTTTTATAATGGAGTACTACTCAACCATAAAGAAAGATAAATTTGAAAACAATTTTCAAAACTGCTTGAAACAGTTTTATTAAAAGAATCAATATTAAGACTATATTCCGGGGCTGGTGAGATGGCTCAGTGGTCTAAAGCACCTACTTGGAACAA
>NW_004524930.1:720381-721487 GCF_000260255.1 Octodon degus
GGACACTACCGAGGTACATGACGTTACAGTACAAGTTCTCATATGTCCTGAGTCTTAATTGACCTTAGAAGGTTAGGGCCAAAATGTTGGCTTTCCCTGGAGCCCTCCTTTTTCTCTAATTTTGGTCTGCAAACTTAGGTTGTTTACCATCCAGAAGACAAGCTTATTGTTATAATCAAACGATTTACGCTATCAAGCTTGACCTCACTATCTCACTGCATTTCAAATATCTTAGGCATAATAAGGAGCAGGTATTTTTCATCAAGTATTGATATGTTGAACTTTAAGTCCCTACATAATAAGATAAAAACATATAAAAATTAGATTATATTTTAACATAGGATAAAGAATTATATACTTCTCATGTTTGCACATAAGTCCAAAAATCTCACCATATACAACCTTGAAGCAGGACCCCCCCACAATATTCCTTTTCCTGTCTCTTGCTTTCATTCACCATCTCCTTCTTCTTGAACATCCACCTACCCGACAGACATCATAGCAGTAAATGGCATGTCATGACAAGCCGCCCATATTCAGACTACCAGAATGACAGGCACTCCAAATATGAACCTGCTGTTACGAATTACCATCTGCAGTGCAGTAGCTTAGTACACGGGTATCAGTATATATAGTTAGTAAGGGTGAGAATATTTCCCAATAACTGCTAGATTAAAAAATCTTCTGAAGATTCTCAGGATCATTGCCTTGCTCATCTTTTACATATAACTGCATGGCTTCACATTATCATGTTTCCTAGCTCTTCTCCTTTCCCTCTCTTGATTAGTTAGTCCTTCAGACCTTGCTTTCCTTTAACTTCTATTATATCTTTCTATTTGTATTTCTTTTG
This sequence comes from Octodon degus, assembly GCF_000260255.1. Classification (NCBI taxonomy): domain Eukaryota; kingdom Metazoa; phylum Chordata; class Mammalia; order Rodentia; family Octodontidae; genus Octodon; species Octodon degus. Next base: position 721,232 of record NW_004524930.1, read on the forward strand.
AGTTCTTGTATTAGGGAGACTATACGATATTTACACATGTGTGTCTAGTTTCTTTCACTTATGAGTATATGTTCAAGTGGCATCCACTTCAATATAAAAGCATGCATTTTATCATTCTTAATAACTGAATAATACTCCATTGTGTAAAAATACCACACCATTCTCAACCATTCCTAAGGTGATGGGCATCTTGGTTGTTTCCAAGATTTGGCTATCACAAATTGTGCTGCTATAAACATAGGCACACATATATCCC
>NW_004524930.1:723336-732171 GCF_000260255.1 Octodon degus
CAGCACCACATGCCAGCCAGCCCCGCCCCCTGGTGGGCTGAGCTGGCCACACACACACACACACACACACACACACACATAAATAAATAAATGTTTAAAAAAAAAGACTATATTCCTAAGTAAAATAAGTAAGACACAAGCGTAAATATCATTGTTTCACCAGCGTGAGAAGTGGAAATAAGAACAAAATTGTACAGTAGTTATGGTGAAATGAGAAGAAATTTTTCAAAAGTTAGGAGGAACTAGGGAAAGGGAGGGAGAATGGAAGAAAATGAAAAGAAAAACTGAGAAAAGGCAGTTTAAATTGAAACAAAACTTTGTAACTGAGGATGAGAACTTAAGTTAAAGGCTAATAAAGCCTGATTCGCCCCTAAAAAAGAGTCTTGCATATCACATAACTTCAAAGAGGCTAATTATTATAATGAAAATCTGAACAGGGAAAGGAAAAGAGAAAACATGATTGAGATTACACTAATTTTTAAGTGTTTCTGAAATATTTACTAAAATAGACCATGCATGAGTCTCTACATTGGAGAACACAGATCAAATAGTAAGGAACTCAATGAAAAGTTGATAAGAATACAGCTTACTTTTTCAAATTATTTACACACTAACTATATGAATTTGAAACTCAATCAAATGGTCAGTCTCTATTAGAAAATATTCGTCAGGTAAAAATATCTGCAAAAAAGTTAAAGTGTATTGAAAAGTAATTATATTTGAGTAGCACCATTAAATTTTTTGTTTTAAATTTTTCTATGGCTGTATAGATAAGTAAATGAAAAATAGAAATCACACCTACTTAAAGCATACCACTTAATTTTTTGATATACATATGGATTGTCAAATGATTACAGCAATAAAAGTTAATGCATCCATTGCCACAAATAATGAATATTTTCTTCCCTTATACCTTATGGTAAAAATATTTAAATTTCATCATCACAAATTTCAAGGTGGTAATTCTACTTTTACTTTTAAAAGCACTCACCATACTGTCTTCTAAACTAACTGTACCAATTCAGATTTCCTGCAACTGTGTAGAAGGGCTTCTTTCTCTAATTTCTCATCAACATTTATTATTTTTGTTCTTTTTGATACTACTTATTTCAACAGATGTGAGAGGATATCTCTGTGTGATATTTAATTTGGATTTATTTGACAATTGGAGATATTGAGTATCTGTTTCCACACCTATTGTCCATTGCATGCTGTCTTTCAAAAATTTTTATTGACATACTTTACTCATTTCACCTTTTTCCTTTTTGTTTCTTTTTTGCTTGCTATCATGTTGGAATTTTTATGTTCACACTACATGAAATACGAACACAGGGCAGTACAAATGAAAAAGAACATGAAGATAAAAGTTTACTGACATGAAAATATGTAGTACAACATAACTCCTACAAATAAACAAAATTTATACCAGAATTTAGGAAAAACTCAGCCCATAACAAAAAGAAGGAAATATTAAAGATTATTACAGTGACAAATGAAGTACTAGTTAGTACAAAAACAATATAAAAAGAAAATAAAACAAAAAGTTTGTTAAAGGAAAAAATAATTGTAGCCAAATTTTAAAAAAGAAAATACTTTTGGTTTTTTGTTTTGTTTTGTTTGTATATACGGTAGAGTGCACAGGGTCTCACTGCGTAGACCAGACTTGTAGTGATCCTCCTGTTTACAGCCTCCCAAGTGCTGGGGTTACAGGTGCACACCACCACATGCAGTCTCAATCTCCATCTCAGCACGTTCCAGGGGCGGGGCCTTCATGGCAGGCCAAGTGATGGAACTCTTAGCCCCTGTATCTGCCAAAGCAGGTGCTTTAGCCTGCTGAGCTATTTGGCTGGCTCCTAAGAAAATCAGAAGAGCAAAAACACACATTACAATGGATGCCTTCAAAAAAGATAAATAACATCAGGCATTATTTACATGGTAAGAAATTAACATCTATATGAATATTCAATAAATAACCCAGTAGTAGAAGCATCACAACTAAAAATCCTGAACCTAGATAAAATAGATGTTTTAAGTAAATCAATAAAACATAAAATTAAGTCATAATCAAAAACCTCAGAGAAGGGGAGTGGATCAGTAGAATGAGACTTGCTTGGCAAACGCAAGAGCCTGAGTTCAATTCCTGGTTCAGAAAAAAAAAAAAAAAAAAAAAAGGAGAAGATGTGCCATAGGACTATAATCTTCAATATATAAATACTGAATGCAGAAAGTATACAAATACTGTTGACGGAAATAAAATTGAGTCAAAACATGAGATATACGTTTGATATGCATGTGAAGACTCACTATCATTTTGATGTCAACTAATTACAAACTAATCTATAAATTAAAAGAAATCTGAAATAACAACCTTTGGGATTTTTTGTACAATTTCACAAGCTGGCCCAAAGATGTTATGAAAAGATAAAATAATTAGAATATTCACAACAACTTTGAAAAAGAACAAATTTGACCATTTCACATTAGAGGATTTCTACATACAACCGTAGGTGCAGTAGTGGAGGAAAGATACTGACATAGATCAGTGAAACTGTCCAGCCATAGAATGAGGTAAAAAAAAAGACCCAAATCCTGAATGTTTTTTTTTTCAAAAATGCAGAGGGAATTCAATGAAGAAATAGTAATCTTATCAGGAGATGATGCTAACATAATTGGATATCCATTGGAAAACGTGAACATTGATCAACAGTTTGCACCATCGACACAGTCAAACCAAAATGATTTGTCAAAATAAACGTAAAACCTAAAGTTTTAAAATGTCTCAAAGGGAATATCAGAAAAAATTGTGACTGCTGTGTTCCACAGAATTTTCTGGAAATGAAACATGGCAGTGAAACTATGATCGCTAAAAAAAAGATTTTCATTTTACTGCATAGAAACTGACAAATTCTGCTGCTCAGATGCTTTGAAGAGAAGGTAAAAACAAGTCACTCATGGGGTGAAATATATGCAAATCATAAAATTGATATAGCACTTGTTTCCAACATATAAAATACATTTACTTTTGATAGAAGAAACACAATATAAAATGAGCAAAATACTATTTTTAAAAAATAATTGATCAAAGGGCCGGGGAGATGGCTCAGTGGAATAAGCGCTTCCCTGGCAAGCGCAGTAAGAGCCTGAGTTCAATCCCTGGTTCCGGGAAAAAAAAATTGATCACCCTCTCCAGAGCTCTGCTGAGACAAAGCCACCCAGTATCCCAGAAGACTGCTGCAGTTATCTGTGGGAATCTTTGTGAGCCCTACCCTGGACCTGCCCACCATCAAAAGAACCTTGCAGAAGCTCGGTCTGCTCTCATGAGCACTGGAACCTCTTAGGCTGTGGCTTGTCCCTCCTTAATGAGGTGGAAGCTACACTGAACCACACACATCAGGAGTTTTGGTGAGCCTACCCTTCCATTCACTCTTCTGAGAGTCTTTCTCAACCACACTGTACACACCTAACATTACTTCACAGTCAGGAAGAACATTGGGATCTTCAAAAATGACAACAAGAAGGAATAAAAGGCAATATCAAACCAGAAATTACCCAAAACAAGCCCAAGAGACAAGGCTATAAAAGAACTAGAAAGTCACATGCCTAAAATTTCTGAACTGAATAAACCAATCAAAAGAAGAATACTGGCAGAGTGGATCAAGAAACAAAACCCAACAATATGCTTCATACAACAAAAACAATTAGCTCAAAAGCAAATTAATATCCTGATTATGAAAGGATGGAAAACAATACTCCATGCTACAAGAACCCTGAAAAAAATCAGGGCTAACTATTCTGGTTTGCTGACAATGTCAACTTCAAATGAAGTGCAATTAAAAGAGATAAAGAAGGTCACTACCTACTCGTAAAAAGAAAACTGCAAGAGAAAGAGATAATAATTATAAATATATATGCACCCAATGTAGGAGCACCCAACTATATAAGACAAATTCTAGCAGAAATGAAAAATCTAATAAACAATAACAGTTTTACTGGGGACTTCAACACCCCAGTGATACAAAGGAATTGATCAACCATGAAAAAATAAGCAAAGAAGTAATAGAACTAAAGCAAACTTATAGCTGTCTGAGGGACCTTCCACACCCAGAGGATTCTACTCCAACCAGCAACCAAGCCCAGTGTGTTGGGGGGACCTTCTGCAGGTGACAGATTCTGCTCCAACTGGCACCCAGACCCAGCCTCTCTGTGGGACCTTCTGCACTCTATTCTGACCTCCACCATCAGACAGGCCTGGTATGGAACCCTACAGCAGAAATCCCTGCAGAGAAGTAAGGGGCAAGACCCACCCAACTAAACCGGGAGCAGAACATCCTGCCAGAGGGGCACACTGGATCCACTTCCACAGGCTACAGCAGGTATAGCATTGAACCAAGTTGTGCAAACTGTTCACTTTATACAACAATGGCACAAGGACTCAGAACAATTATAGACTTATCAAAGATGAATTGATTCAAAGAGAAATACTAAAATAATTTATTTAGAACAAGCTGTTATTATGCAAGGAGATCATATTGTTAGTTTGCATTATCAACTTTGTTCAAATGTAATTGGAATACCTACTCATTTTATGTATCTCCAATTTAGTGGAATCAAACCCATTTCCCATGGGAAAATGTAAAAAACAATATTGAATCATGGTACTATTACTTCTGATATCCTGTCTCCTCAGTAACATACTGATAATATTTTTGCAATAAAATTGTCAATTATCTGGTACCAATCTGTTACAGATCATTTCTGATGGTATTGAAAACCTTAATTCTTTTCATGTCATCCACTGATTTGGAGGTAGTACAGTAATAATTTGTTTATGCTGTCTCTGTACTATTTGTATATCTTGCCTAGCCTGACAACAAGTGCAAGTCTGCCAACAAGCCATGAATCAATAATCCACAGCCCTCAGACTGAAGTTTCATAAAATGCAGCAAAAACACAAAGGGAAAGTATGCAGATATAAGCCAAAATCTTGCCATCCTGAAGGAGCAAAGAACAAAAGAATGGGGCCTCAGGAAACAAATGTTGACATCTGTAATGCCAGCAAGTTAGTATACAAGGTCATGGCAAGCCATAAATACCAGTCCACCTTTGGAGCAGCACTGCCTATTCTTTGATGCTAAACCTGGAATGTGACTGATTAATCTTGTGTAAGCTTAAAGTTTGATGAATGCCAGAATGCAAGACAGATTAATAGCTTGTTCTCACAAAAGTTAACCATACAGAGCTGGCAAGTTAGCTCAGAGAACTAACCACCTGCTTAAGCAAAGCACAGGAACCAGGGTTCGATCTCCAACACCACACGTCATGCTGGCCCTGCTGCTGGGCATGATGAGCCAGCAACCAAGTGCGGGAGCAGTGACACATGCCTGTATTCTCAGCGCTGGGGAAGCTGAAAAGAGGAGGATCACTAGGAGATCAATCCGCATAGTGAGACCTTGTACCAAATACATTTTTTAAAAATTTAATGACACACATTCTTTAGCCTTTTGTAGCTGTTAATAAATATGATAAATTTCTGTGGCTCCGCACTCAGTTGGAGGTTGACAAGGCTCTTGAGTCTCCTGTTGCTATTTTAATCCAGTCTTCTCATTGTTTCTTTTGCAGCTCTGACTGAAATAACACAACAAAAATTCAAGTATACAATTTATTATTAACTGTATATTGCAGAATTTGTCTCTGTATCCAATCTTAACATAATGTCTTTCAAGTTTATCCATCTTAGAAATCATATTTACTAGTTGAAGAATCTGATTTTTTTCTGTGTTTTAGAAAAGGGTCTACAGGGTTTTCAGGGTCTCACTACAAGATCAGACTCATAGCGATTCTCCTGTCTACAGCCTCCAAAGTGCTGGGATTACTGGCGCATACAACCATGCCCAGTTTCATTCACTGTCGCAAAAAAGATAGGGAAGGAAGAGAATTCAAAAGGCCGTGCATTCCTAAGCACACAGCAAAACAGTTAAGTGAAGCTCCTCATAAAGATCACTTATCTAATCTGACTCTTCTTTTCCAAGAGTTTTAGTAGAAATTGTCAACTCTGAGTTTTACAGAGTGTAGATTACAGGATTCAGCGTGGGGTTTATGATTATGTAAAACATACTCTGTTATTTGTTTATAAGGAAATCTATAGCTGGTCTTGCCTACATTAAAAAGGGAACAAAGAAGATACCCACAGTGATATAAGAGCCACAGGCTGAAAGGGCTTCCACCTCCCTTCCTGACTATGGTTCTTCAGAGAATGTAAAATGACAACATACAAAGTAAGCAAGAACACAAACAGGATCTAACAGATCAGTACTCTGTTGAACACGACTAAGAGGCGAGTGATGTAGGAGTCAGTGCAAAGTAGTTTCACTGAGGGTCACATGTCACATATAAAATGATCAATGACATTGAGGCCACAAAGTGAGAGCCCACAAACAGTGTTCATTTGAACTACTCAGTGTCTAAAACCCAGCACACTACCAACAACACAACACATACCCATTACTTCTTGATAATCAAATGATGCAAGGGTTTACAGATGGTCACATAGCTGTCATAGGCCCTTCACCAGCAGGAGGAAGACCTCTGATCCACTAAAGAGTTGTTCTGTGAAGAGTTGAACCATAAAGAACTTGAAAGATATGATAGTTTTCCCAAAGAATAAGTCCGACATTAACTTGGTAGAAATGACTTATGAATGAACCATATACATAAATGATGTTAGCAGGAAATAAGTACATTCATGAGTCCAGGGTCTCACAAATAGTTACAGTCAAGACAATGAGCATATTTTCCACCATGGTCAAAATGTGGAAGAGTAAGTACATAACACACAATGCTTTCCACCATGGTAAATTCCGTGTGAGCCCCAAGAGGACAAAGTGAGCCACATTCTTCCTTGGTTTCATCTCTTATTCTTCCTGGTGTCAGGTATTCAAAGTAGTTTACCTGCAAACATTGAAAAATAACGAGTGTTATATTCTTAACTTTTACTTATTCATCAAGTAAAAAACTGTTAATTCCCTGCATTGATGAAGATATCTGGGTTACTGGTTAGAGTGAGACAGAATACACTACCCTGAGTGTTAGGATACATAATGATGGGCTTGTACAATTAAGAAAAAGATTATATATACATATTCAAAATCCACAGTGACCTGGGAAGACTTTTCAAAAGAAATTATGATTTAAATGAATTAAAAGAGGGGCCAGGGAGATGGCTCAGTGGAATAAGCGCTTCCCTGGCAAGCACAAGGGCCTGAGTTATATCCCTGGTTATGCCAAAGTTAATTAATTAATTAGTTAGTTAGTTAAAAGAGAAATGAGAGAACCACAGAGAATAAAAAGGAAATTTCATGAAAATATCTCCATATATAAAGTCACAAAGATGTAATACATAAGACATCTTTACAGCAACTTATACATATTAGTTAGTTAATATAGTATGAATGCAAACCTATAAAACAAGCCACTTATATTAGATGCTAATTCTTCTTTGCTAAAGAAAGTGATTGTCTTTCTCTTGCTTTCCTGTAACATGTTCCATGCTTCCCATTTGAGACCACAGCCACAAGGATGTTAGCATTCATATTTTAACAACATTGTGTTTATGTCAATAGGAGCATTCTTTGGGGCAATAGTTGCCTTTTCTATAGTTTCCATTTTATTTTTCTAAGCCCTAAGATGAATTACTTGTCAACATCTATATTTCTATCAAAAGTTTCTTTCTTTGAAGCTGTCTAAGCTCTTTTGACCAGGTGTCCCTAAGCCCTTCCTGCATTTACAATTAGTCTACACTTTTAGATACTTATTAGAACTGAGCCCCACTTCCAGTAACAACAGCTGTGTTCTTTCTGTGGAGCTGATGTACAAATAGCGTGGTTTTAAAAAAAAAAGAGAAATTTAATGTCTCAAATTTAAAATCAAGGTAGCAACAGTGCAGCTTCCTTCAGAGGACTATGATGGAAAGAGTTGGCCAGTCCTTTTTACTTGATTGATAAAGTTGGTTGATGAAAATCTTAGTGTCTTGCTCTGGTGTCAAAGTGTTCCCTTCTAACAAGGACATGATCATACCAGTCATACTGGACTGGTACCACCTTCATAACCTTTATTTCGATGACCTCTGCAAAGACTCTCACCTCAAATAAAGTCCCATTCTAAAGTAATGGGAGTCAGAACCTCAACATATAAATCTGAGCAGAAGAGAAACACAGTGAAATCCTAGCTATTTCATGTGACATAGTATGTAACCACTTAGCACCACCTCAGAATCCTCCCAAGTCACTGAAACCTCCTTGTTGGATTCTTTATTTGAATTCTGTTTTTAATGACCTGTAAGTGCTCACTCTCTGATCTCTCCCCTAATTCTCCACTTAGCATCAGCAACTATTTTATCAACTTCTCCAATTAGATATTACTTTAGTATTTAGGAAAGTAAACTTTTCATTTTTCACACGAAGTCTATTTCTTCCTAAGTATTTTGAATTTCATGAAATCATACCTCATTCCACGTTACTGTACAGGTCAGATTCGACAGTGCCCGCCCTGCTTCATTTTCTTCCTGTTTCTTATTCATATATCTAATCAGTCCTGTTGCCTCACTGGCCAATGTTACACTGTACAGAAACCCACTCAGATCCCCTTCTGTCCTTTTCTGAGGCAGAAGCTTTCTTTCACTCAATAAATACATTCTGCTCTTAGCCTCCATTATCCCCAAAATTTATTCTTCAGTTTCATAGAGCATGAAATCATCTCATATATCTTTTTTTTAAATTTTTTTTATTTTTATTTATTTGAGAGAGAGAGAGAGAGAGAGAGAGAGAGAGAGAGAGAGAG
>NW_004524930.1:732271-744233 GCF_000260255.1 Octodon degus
TGGCATGCGGTGCTGGGGGATTGAACCGCGGTCCCTGATGCCTTGCCAAGCTTGTTCTAAGTAGGTGCTTTAGACCACTGAGCCATCTCTCCAGCCCTATCATCTCATATATCTTTAAGGTTGGAAATTTTTTTCCCCAATTTCATTTGGAGGTCTTCCACCAAGATCAATGGACGGAGGTAACACTTTGATTTCATTTCAGAGACTTTGGATTGGGACTCATTAAGGTAACAAATTTTTATTCTGAAAATTTTACTATATCTTTGCCCATTGTTTTTCATTGTTTATGCTTTGTCTCATATAGTTTTCTTAAAATGTTGACACATATAAGATAAAACATGGGAAGATTATATGGTTATGATATTTATTTAATCGGATGTTTTATCCCTGATTTGTTCCTATACATGTTGCATTGGAATGAGTTGCTAAATTTATTTGAACTCCTTCTGTAACATTAGACATTAGCTCCAGGGAGAGTCACATTAGAATGCACCCTAGTGGACTTTAATATAAACTTCTCTAAAAGGCATCCTTTTATTTTTTTAATAATTTTATTGAGAAACAAGTATCAATAAAACAATTTCACAACTGAATACTGGCACATTTTCAAGAATTAATACATTGCATATTGTTATCATAGGGGTTATTCATTGTAAAAGATGCAAACATGATATCCTGTCTTAAACACTATTATCACAAACCTCTCTATTCTTTGAATTAAGGGAATGGAGCTGTATATCTAGCCTAACTATTTTGAGTATACAGATACAAAATGGTCATTCATTTCTATCCCATTAGTTTTGTCAGAGATAGGCATTCCATTGTCATTTAAATACTGTAGGTGTTCAAATTCAGCAGAATCTCCCAATATCATCCAGTAGTCCATTTCATAATAGTAGTGTGTTTTCCATAAGACTGGCAATGTACAAAGTTGTTGACTTGAGCTTTTTATAGCTCAGCATATTAATGTGGCTTTACTTTTTATACTATGTTTTCATACATTTCTACTGGATGGTGAAGACCAAGATAAAGCAAGGCCTATATAACAAGAAATGTAACTTTTGTATCTGATAAGGTCAATTGGATCCCATCAGGATTTAACCTGAAATCCTATACTGCAGTTTGTAGATCCTTTGTGAGTGTCAGCCATGTGAATGAGTCATGGCCGTTGCTTGAACAATGTGCTCTCTGTGAAAGCCTGAGAGAATGTTTTCTCTCCATGTGACTCTCCTTAGGCACACTCTACATCATCAATCACGTTGATCTGTGACCCCAAAATCTCCTTGATCAAAATTTGGGACACAACTGGGTTACATGATGTTACAGTATAGGTTCTCCTATGTCCTGAGTAATCACTGACCTTGAAAGGCTATGACCAAAATGTTGGCTGTCTTTGTAGCCCTTCTTTTTTTCTTATTTTTGGTGCAAACTTAGGTGGTTAACCCTCCAGAAGAGAAGCTTATCATTACCCTACAACATATGCAGTCAGGTTTAACCTATCTGAATATCAAACATCTTGGGCATAACATGGAACAGGTATTTTCCATCAAGTATTGATATGTTGAACTGTAAGTCCCTGCAGAATATGAAGACAAAAACTTTTTTAAAAATTAAAAATTTGAAAAAGTATGAATAAACAAGTACATAATTTTAGACAGAAATTAAGAAATCTAACCATATACAGCATTGTAGCAGGACTGTCCTATAATATTTGTTTTTTCTGTCTCTTGTCATTTGTTGCCCGTTTTTTAGGAACAAACATTTACTTGGGAGACAGTATGGCAATAATTCATATGCCATGACAAGAAGTATGTATTTAAATTTTTTTTATTTTATTTATTTGAGAGAGAGAGAGAGAGAGAGAGAGAGAGAGAGAGAGAGAGAGAGAGAGAGAGAGAGAGGGGTGTGTGTGTGTGGCCAGCTCAGCCCACCAGGGGGCGCGACTGGCTGGCATGTGGTGCTGGGGGATTGAACCGCGGTCCCTGATGCTTTGCAAAGCTTGTTCTAAGTAGGTGCTTTAGACCACTGAGCCATCTCTCCAGCCCCAAGAAGTATGTATTTAGAAGACCAGATTGGCAGGCATTCCAAGCATGACCCTACCGTTACACTTCGCTTTCTTCAGTGCAGTGGCTTAGTTCACAGTTATCAGCATATATAGTTAGTCATGGTGAGAATCCTACCAATTAACTGATAGTTTCATCAACAGGCTACAAATGCTCAGGATTGTTTCCTTACCGATTTTGTGCATATAAATGTATGGCTTTGCTCCTGTCATGTTTCCAAGCTTTTCTCCTTGCCCTCTCCTCATTGTCAAATCCTCAAGTTCTTGCTTTCCTTTTAATTGTGTTATAAATTTCTATTTGTATTTCTTTTTTGAGTTCTTATACTAGGGAGATTATATGATATTTACTCATGTGGGTCTGGTTTATTTCACTTCTGAATATATCTTCAAGTGGCATCCACTTATATATAAATGCTTCAAGTTTATCATTCTTTATAGCTGAGTAATACTCCATTGTATAAAAACACCACATCTTTTTCATCCATTCCTTAGGTGATGGGCATCTTAGTTCTTTCCAAGATTTGGCTATCACAAATTGTGCTGCTAAAAACATAAGTACAGAAATATCACTATGATATGATGTCTTCAGTTCCTCTGGGAAAATTCCCAGTAGGGGGATAGCTGGTTTGAATGGGATTTCCAGTCCTGGTATTTTTTTTTTCTTTTAGTCTCCACACTGATTTCCACAATGGTTGCACCAGTCTACATTCCCACCAGCAGTGTATGATGGTTTCTTTTTCCCAATAACCTCTCCACCATTTGTTGTTGTGTGATTTCTTTATGATAGCCATTCTTTCTGGGGTGAGATGGTATCTCAATGTTGTTTTAATTTGTATTTCATGGATGGCTAGTAATGTGGAGCATTTTTTCATATATTTATTCGCTTCTTTAATTTCATCCTCTAAGAAGCCCAGGCCCATTGAGTGTGTGGGAGAACTTCTGCCTCCACTGTGCCGGCCCGCAGGAACTCTCCTGACCAAAACCAAGTCATACCGCATGAGTGAGACCCTCTACTGTGCCCTCGGGATCCCTCCGGAGCCCCTTACCCCACCCTTCCACAAGCCCGCCGAGTGAGTGAGAACTTCTCATTTTAAATCTACCTTGGACTCAGAAATTATGAGTGCCTATATAATGAAATACTAGACTTTATCCACAATTTTAAAATGGCATTAGTTTGGTAGCCATTCTGAACAATTAGGGTGCAGGCTTCACTGTGACAGACTGGCTCTGATCCTTCCCCACACATTAGAGAAAATAACAAGCTTCCTCTGCTTCAGTTTCCTTTCTCTGGCCTTACTTCTACTCTTTCCTACCTCTCTGACTTTCATTCTCAGAAACATGTAAAATTAGGAATAAAAACCATCTAGACTCTTCCAACTAAGTAAAGCCCATAGAAAAATGAGTGTTTATTAATGCCAAAGGCAAGTCATTCTAAAGGAACGACTTATTACCCCATCTGTGGGTCAGATGAGACAACAGAACTCTACTCCCCATACGGGAAATACATATAAGAGCCAGACAATAACTTAGTATGCTGTGCAGGTCTCCCGTGGGAGGCTAAAGCTGAGACACATTTGAGAGAACAGACTTCTGGGTAACACCAGAATGAGCTATCTCCAAAAACAGCACACTTGTGGGACCAAAATGCATTTAGTCTAAGCAAGGATTTCTGAACTATCCTTTTCTAATAGGTTTAGCTATCATTTATGTGTAAGAAAAATTCTTTGATAATAAGTTATGGACTTTAAACCCTTACTACACACTTGTAAAGCACTAGTGTTAGCTATCCATTTAGAAACTCTGAAAAACAGTGGTCGCTCTGCTGGCCATATAAACACTCTTGGAGCAGCTGCTGCTTTTTAAAGCAGAGGATAGGTTTTCTGAGCCTTTTTTTGGTGAATCTCCCACTGAATCCAATGACTGATGGAATGTTGAACAGAGAGATACCTGGATGCCTTCCTGACTGATCTCTGGTTGTGTGGGCCAATAGAAACTGGGAACAACTGAGGGGTCATCGCCAGGCCTACTCTCTTGTAGATATTCTAAAATTCCTCGGTGAAAAATGACTCCCAAGGATAGAAAATTCTCCACTTACCTCTCTCTGCTAGTAAACTAGAAAGTCTCCCCAAGCTTTTCAGCTTAACAATTTCACTACCTTTTCCTTAAGAAATTAGGCTTAAGCACCTTGCAGTGATTTGCATTTCACAGCAGCTATCAGGGCAATAATTTACGTTTGTGTCTTACATACATTAACTACGAGTAAGAAAGAGATTTTAGTCTTAACTAATGTGCCTTAGCCAATATGTACAATGTGACTTATAGATAAAAATATAAGTTTAACCTGTGAGATCCAAAGATTTAAATAAAATGTAGCCCTGTCCTGCTGAGAAAGTTGGCCTGGGTGTTTAGACAGATGATACAAGTGTCTTGGAGATTTCTTTGCCCAAGGGCCCAGGACAGAATTCCTCAAGTCTATAGTCCCTTTTATCTATCTCCAGAGGTGATCTCTTCACAGCACCGTAGGAGAGGTGCTCCACTTCTAATTCATCCTTTTATGCAATAGTTTATTACAAAGTTATGCTTTCTACTATAGACATTCCTGTCACCAGACCAATTGTAATTTATGGTTATAAATGTCCAATAAGTGTAAGTGCATAGGTAATGAGCTTTCTGGGAGGACAAAATCACATGCCAACTTAAGGGTGGATATGCTGGTCAGATTTTGTCTTTTAATCTCTCTCCAGATGGCATCCTTTTGCTCTAGAGTGAAATATACTTGAGTGATATATTGAGGGTATAAAGACCAATTAGAAATAGGAAGGGATGTCCAAATAATTTCTTTTTTGTATATCAGATATGGGATATTTACAGTCAAAGTCTTTTACTCCTTTAAAGTATATGATTAAAAGTTGAAAACTTTTTAACACACACTGAAAAAGACCCATTTAATATTTGTCTACACATGCACATGGCCTACCTACTCCCTACAGCCAAAATAGAATGCAGAGGAAAGTATAAATTTTGATATTCCTTTAAAATTAAAATCATACTATAAAAATGATTTTTAAAATGACCAGAATTGTATTATTTTCAAACCTTCCTTACATTAAGGAATAATTCATGTTTTTGCTTCAGGTATAAGTGTGTTCCATTTAAGACTACCCATGTTCATATGTCTTCTCTCAATGACTTAAAATAGATCAAAATATAAATAGGAAAATTTTCAGATGACCCTGAAGAGTGCGTTGATGTCTATAGAGGATTTACTCAGATGTATAAGCTAGGTGGAAAAGATTTAATATTAATCTGAAGTCAAACATTGATCTCCAGTGAAACATAGGTAGCATTATAAGTTGCTACTGTATTTGGAGATAAATATTATCAATTGATTTCAGAAGACCTAAAGATGTCCAGGGGAATATTTAGTTCCCACTGGATCCCCATCAGTCTCTACCCAAGACCCCAGCTCTCCTAACAAGACAAGAGAGTCGAACAAGAGACATTATCAAGTGTGCATTCTCAAAAGTCTAAAATGGACCTATAAAAAAACCTTCTATTAATTTTAAATTTTCAGCTTTTAACAGGAGAAAGATGAAAACTCCTCTTTCTTAGAACATTTACTAGACATACTAGTAAAACATATTTCCCTAGATCATAACTCAGTAGAGGGAGAGTGATAAGTTATGGCCTGAGTACAGACTGCTAAATTATCATGGCCCTGAACCAACATAACTGAATCCCCAAAACAACAGCTTATCTTCTCAATGACCACTTCCTCCTTCTTCACTCCAGCCTGGGTACAACTTCCTATTACCTTTCCTGCCCACACAAGGAATCCTCCAATGAGCTCCTTGTGTGTCACTGAACCTACCCTTCAAACTTCACTGCTAGCAAAAGTTCACAAAGTCTCCTCCTCCCTGTCTCGTTTGTTTTTCTTTTTTTTTTTTTTCCTCCCTGTCTTACTCCAGAGGATCTTCCCATCTCCCTACCTTTGGTACTTTCCATATCTTCAGAGTTAATAAAAGCCTTTTCCTCTCACTTGTTTCTGCTTCTCTGCCATGCTGCCACCACCGCCATAGCTGCTGCCACTAAAATCTCTCAATTTTTTCGTGCTGTGACTCAAATAGGTGAGTAGTGTGGCTTTCAGGTTTCCCCGTCCCAGTTTTCAGCTACCTCACTGAGCCATCTTCCCCTTTTGCTTTTGCTTCTGTCACCCACCATTGCTAGCTCACATCCAACGCCAGCCAATCTCAAGCCTCACTCATGAGCCCAAAAACTATGGGAGTCTTGCTCATCTTTCTTCTCATCTCAATTCAAAAATCATGAGCTCATGTCAGGATCCCTTGTCTTCCTTGGCCATCTGGTCCCTGACTCCCTGCTTTTTCTAGTGACAACTGCTAAAGTGGGTGTTGGTCCCCTCTCTCACATACTCACTCTAAGCTAAAAAGTGATGGCTTTTTGGCTGGAAGTGACATAAGGCTTTTGCCCTAATCTTTGGTTCATTTTAATTTGGCCACCATGGAAAATATTTTTCCCATCTTCCAAAGCATAAACCACTGGGTTGTATCCTAATGAACCCCAGCACTCTCAAATTTTGAGGATATCTCAAACCTAAATAAGTGATTTTTTTTTAATTTCTATTATTACAATGACAAATTACCAGAAATCCTTTAAAAGCCTTTGTTGACTGAAAACACATCTCTCGTACCTCCTCCCTCTGCTATCTCCCTGCATTATCCTCCAGTACTACCCTCTGCACCCCCTCTACCAGAAACTCTGTCTTGTCAGTCTCCTTTGATGGTGTCATTTTATTTACTCTATCCCCTCAGGTACTACCTTCTCCACCCTTGGAAGTTTCCTTTGAACATATCTTTACTTACTCTACCCTCTGTAGCAACATCTCTGCCCTCTGGTCCTGCCTCTAGTTCCCCTGTAGAATCCACCAGTTCCCCTGTAGATTCTGCAACCTCTATTTCCTCCTCTATATGGGAACCTCAGGTGTCTACAGCCCCTCCTCCCACCTTTTCTTCCTCCTTCATTCCATAACCACTCCCTCATGACTTGCCAGCTGTGCCACTGGCCTGCGACTGTTCACCATGTGACCACCCACTGCTATCCTGTGCACCATGTGGCCACCCCCGTATTGTGTTGCATATGGTCATCCTCTGCCACCACAGGGTCACTTCTCCTGTGACATCAGGGTGCCAGCCCGAGGCACCCCATCACATGGTGAGTTGCTGCCATCTTATATGCCATGTAACTCCTTCTGTGACATCAGAGCACTTACTTGCGGTGTCAGTCACATGATGGGTAATAGTCTTCTTTCAGGCCATGTAGGCAACTGCTACCATGTTACAGGCATTCCTCTGATGTCAGAGCACCAACTTTTAGTGCCTCATCACATGATGGGCCGCCACAATCTCGTGGCTTCTCTTTCGATATATAACTATAAAAATATAAGTTTTTTGTGTTTTTCAAATTCTTATAAAAAGTCTCTATTAATTGACCTACAAAAGTTCTAACTAGTCTTTTTATAATTACAATCTTTAAAATGTTATTATAATCTAATTTGATCAAAGGTATATTTGAATGCACTCTGATTTTGTGAAAATGGTCATTTTTATGTTGTGTATTTATGTGTTTGTATGTCAACAGTTGTTTCTCTTTTCATTTGAACTCTGAAATATAGACTTAGAAACGTGTTTTCTCCTTAGTTACCAATTAGTTTAAGTGACATAAAAATTGGTTTATAATTTCTAAAAAAATGTTAAAATGGGAAGAGATTATTGGACAGGACTCAAATTGATGCACAAATTGTGTCCAACATTTTCTCATTGATAAGAGCCCCCAATAATCTCCATAGTCTCTTTAAAGATACCTCGAACAATTGGTCATTGGTTAAAAGATAAATTTTTCAAAACTAGTTAATATAAGATTTCTCATAAAGGATGTTCTTGATACACTAAATGTATCCATTCCTTCCAAATGTATCATATTTTGCAACGTAAATTTTCTTTAAGATTTAAAAATATGCCTTTTGCTTATGCTCCAGACATTTGTAATAAGAGGTTCATGTCAAATTCACATGAGATCATCAGCCAAATGATAATTTTCTGGAAAAACTTCACATGATAATGTAGAGATGCTTTTGTGATATTTAGAGATGTTTGGTTAGCTAAAATGAAGATTTAATCTTGACTGTTATGTTATTCTACTATGTATTACAGTTGGTGTGAAATGATCTTTGTAAAATTATAACTATTGTCCGTTAACATTCTACAGTAAGTTAACCACTAGAACATCCATGATTGGTAAGAAACAACAATTCTGTGGTTACACTTTATCTTTCAAGCTGTTAAATACTCAGATAAAGGTTTTATAATTAAGTGTCTTGCTCCCAACTAAGTATGCTAATGAAGACCCAGATTCTCCTGAGGAAAAATTAATATTAATTCCTATTTTATATCCCTATCCAACTCCTGACATTTGTGCTAAGCTTAAAAAGACAGATCTCAGCTCTCAAACCCCACCAGGGAGACTTATATAAGCTGGCTTTTTGTGTCTTCAATAATAGAGACAAAAATCAACTATACACAAGTGCCAGCTTTTGGCTGTGACACTCAGTACTCTCATCAAAGCAGGACTTTGGCAAGGTAATGCTGAGCTTAAACAATGCTGCTACCAGAGCCTCTCCTGGATGGTTTCACGTGAGGCAAAGTAGGACACTGGACATGCACCTCCTCAACCTGCAGCCAAAGCTGGGACATGGTCCCACCTACAAACTCGAGGGTCACTGGAAATACAACTAGCCTATTTGCCAGAGATCAGGTAAGTAATCTACTTCTCTACCCTCACAGGAGAACTCGCTGCAATCAGATTTATCCATAGTTGACTTTCTTCTTCTTGCCACTGAAGAGGAATGGTGGGATTGGGGCCCAGGGCACCGCAATTGAGGTATCTTTGTCAGAACCCCAAGTCTCACTAGACATGTCAGATAGGACAGTTTTTCTGTTCACACAGGAGCCACAAATGTTCTTACTGAGGTTTCAGATCACTATATTTTTGAATAATTTTATTGAGAACCAAATAGCAAAGAGACAGTTTCAAAATTGATTAGTAGGACAGTTTCAATAATTAATATATTGCAGGTTGTTGTCTTAGTGGTTATTCATTGCACAAGATGCAGACATGATATCCTGTCCACAAACATTATTAGAACAAACCTCTCTATTCATTGAATCAAGAGAAAGTAGTTGTATATTCTAGTTGCTTTTAAGAGATCTTTTTACTAGTTGTGACGATGTCTTCAAGATGTGAAACTATCTTTACTTTCATTCAAACAGTTTTCCCAGCTTGTGACTGAGGTTTTAATTTGCTGTATAGCAGTTTTAATCTGCTTCATGAATTGTTTCCTATATTGCTCATTCAAGGATTCCATCATTTTCTATTTATTTTCATCAGTGTCTTCTTTAGGAGCATTTATTAATTCATTATAGTTATTTCTTGTTTTACTTAACAGATTATTGCTTTTTTAATATTTTTATTGAGAAACAAATAGCAGTGAGACAGTTTCACAACAGATTACTAGTACATATTCAATAATTAATACATTGTATATTGTTGTCTTAGTGGTTTTTCATTGTACAAGATGCAGACCTGATATCCTGTCTCAAACACTATTAAAACAAACCTCTGTATTCATTGAGTTAAGAGAATGGAGCTGTACATCTATCCCAACTATTTTGAGTATACAGATACAAAATTGTAATTCTATTCCCCTTTTTTGGTAAGTTTTGTCAGAGAAGGGCAATCTATTGCCATTTAAATACCGTAGGTGCATGAATTTATCAAAATACCCCAATAAGTCCAATATTCCGTAATAGTAGTGGATTTTCCATAAAACTGTCACTGTCTAAAGTTGTTGACTTGAGCATTTTATAGCTCATCATATTAATATGGCTTTATTTTTATACTTCATTTTCATACTTTTCTGCTCGGTCGTTAAGATCAAGAAAGAGCAAGACCTATGTATCAAGAAATGTAATTTTTGTATCTGATAAGATCAGTAAAAACCCCTCAGGATTTAACCTGAAACCCTGTACCTCAGTTTGTAGATCCTTTGTCAGTGTCAGCCATATGGATGAGTCACAGCCATTGCTTGAACAACTTGCTCTCTGTGAAAGCCTGAGAAAATGTTTTCTCTCCATGTGACTCTCTTAGGCACACATTACATCATCAATCACTTTCCTCTGTGGCCCCATAATCTCCTTGATCAGAAAATTTGAGACACAACTGAGTTACAGGATGCTACAGTACAGGTTCTCCTATTTCCTGAGTCCTTACTAACCTTGAAAGGCTAGGGCCAAAATGTTGGCTGTCCTTGTAGCCCTTCTTCTTCTTTAATTTTTGGTCTGCAAACGTAAGTTTTTAACCCTCCAGAAGAAAGGTCTAATGATATTATGATCCTACAACACAAGCAGCTGAGCTTAACCTCACTGTCTGTCTAAATATCAAACATCTTAGACATAACATGGAACAGGCATTTTCCATTAAGTATTGGTATTTTAAACTTCGAGTCCCTCCAGAATATGAAGGAAAAAGATTAAAAAGATAAAAAATATTTTTTAAAAATTAGAATAAGTATTTACATATTTTTACACAGAAATTTAGAAATCTAACAAAATACAGCCTTGTAGCAGAACAGTGCTATGACTTTTTTCTCTCATGTTTTCATTTATTACCTTTTTTTTAAACAAACCTTTACTTGAGAGACAATATGGCTGTAGTTGGTATGTCATGGCAAACAGTACATAATTAGAAGACCAAAATGACAGGCATTACAAGCATGGCCCTACCATTACACATTGCTTTCTTCAGTGCTGTTGCTTCGGTCATAGGTATCAGCATATATATAGTCAGGGTGAAAAACCTACCAATTAACTTCTATTTTCAACAACATGTTGAAGATTATCAGGACCATTGCCTTTCCAATCTTGTGCATGTAAATGTGTGACTCTGCCCTGGTCATGTTTTCTAGCTTTTCTCCTTGCCCTCTCTTCATTAACTAATCCTCAATTTCTCACTTTCCTTTTAATTATGTTATGCCTTTCTATTTTTTATTTCTTCCTTTGAGTCCTTATACTAGGGAGACTATATGATATTTACATAAGTGAGTCTGCTTTATTTCATTTATGAGTATATCCTCAAGTGGCATCCACTTATATATAAAGGCTTCGAGTTTATCATTCGTTATAGCTGAGTAGTACTCCATGGTATAAAAATACCACATCTTTTTCATCAATTCCTCAGGTGATGGACATCTTGGTTGTTTCCAAGATTTGGCTATCACAAATTGTGCTGCTATAAACATAGGTACACATGTATCACTATGATGTGACATTTTCTGTTCCTCTGGGAATATTGCCAATAGGGGGACAGTTTGTTCAAATGGGATTTCCCGTCCGAGTTTTCTAAGGGGTCTCCACACTGATTTCCATAATGGTTGCATGAGTCTACATTCCCACCAGCAGTGGAGAAGGATTTCTTTTACCCCACAGCCTCTCCAACATTTGTTGTTTGGTTTCTTTTTTTTTCAAAGTTTTATTGATGAACAGATAGCATGAGACAGTTTCAAATCCAATCGGAGTACAATTTCAACAAATAATACACTGCATATATTCTTCTTAGTGGTTAATTGCTGTACACGAAGTGGACTTGTGAAGCTATTTACAAACACCATTAGAACACATCATTCTATTCATTAAGAGAATGCAACTATATATCTATCCTCACCACTTGGAATACACAAATACAAAATGGACATTCATCGGTATACCCCATTTTTTCTAAGTTCCGTTATTGAATATTATAGGTGTGTAAACTCAGCAAAATATTCTAAAA
>NW_004524930.1:748423-752557 GCF_000260255.1 Octodon degus
AGAGGGTCCGGCCCACTCTGCGCCTGGGCTGGGACTGGTCCCGCCGGCGCAGGGTAGCAGGAAGCTCTCCGCACACTCACCGGACCTGGGCTAGGATTGGGTCTTGGGTGGTTTCTTTATGATAGCCATTCTTTGCGGGGTGAGATGGTATCTCAGTGTTGTTTTAATTTGCATTTCACAGATTGCTAGTGATGTGGAGCATTTTTTCAAATATTTATCTGCTTCTTTAATTTCACCCTCTAAGAAGTGTGTATTCATTTCAGATGCCCATTTCTGGATTGGTTATTTAAATTTTGGGGCCCTAATGTTTTTTAGTTCTTTATAGATTGTAAAGAGCAGATCTTTGTCTAAGTGCTTATTAGTTAGGATATTTTTCCTAATTTATGGGTTGTCATTTCACTTTGTTGGTAATTTCTTTTGACGTGAAAAACTTTGTAAGAAGAGGAGATCCCAGTTGTTAATTCTTTCAGGTGTTCCCCATACAATTTGATTTTTGTTCATGAACTCTTTGCCTACCCCTATGTCTTCAAGAGTTCTTCCTACTTTCTCTTTCAGGAGATTTAGTGTTTCTGTTTTAATGGTTAGTTCTTTAATCCATTTTGACTTTAGCTTAGTGCATGGTGATAGACCTGGGTCAAGTCTCAGTTATCAGCATGTAAAGAGCCAGTTTTTCCAGAGCCATTTGTTAAAGAGGTTATCTTTCTTCCAGTATGTGTGCTTGGCCCCTTTGTTAAAGATAAGGTGGCTGAGTATGTTCATAGAAGCTTCTGTGTCTTCTAATCTACTCCATTGATCCTCAGGTCTATTTTGTTGCCTGTACCATGCTGATTTTATCACAGTAGCTTTATAGCATAATTTCAGTACATGAATTGTAATGCCTCCTGCCTTGTCTTTGTTGCCCAGGATAGCCTTTGCTATTCTAGATCTTTTCTGGTTCCAAATAAATTCAAGTCACTATTTTAGATCTAGTGGTTGTTGATGGCTGACCTACCTTCAGACATGGCCCATTCCCTGCCAATTCTAGACACTGTTTTTCACTCATTATTTCCTTGTGATCTCAACCTGGCTCACACTTCTGATGGGGAGGGATCTTCTCCTAAACTCCACTTCTCTTTTATCTCTCTCCCCACAGTGCTCATCTCACAAAAACAACTTCAATGTGCTGCCAGTTCCTCCCCCTCTCTTCCCTCTTCTCTTGTCAACCATATACTCTGGGAAACTTCCAGTCTTACTTGTGCTATCCATGGTACCCATGTGCTAGTTTGCCTCAGAGATCCCTCAGCCTTTCCCTGTGTTCTCCAACATCCAACAGCCCTTAAATACCAATGGAAAATACAAGCAAATGGGCTTGTAAAGGCCCACCTCACCAATTTTATGCTAGAGCTGCAATTTCTTTGGCCTCAGCTCCTTCCCTTAACTCTAACTAGACTCAGAGCACTTCCTAGAGCACATGCCTTTTTAAGTCCATTTAAGCTCATGTATGGGAAATTTTTATGCTTTACAACTTCCTCACTACTGATAGCCTTCCTCTCATAGCTGATTATATTCTTGTTATATCCTTCCTCTGGTACCTGCTGCGACAAAACACAGATACCTGCCTCCCACAGCAAATAGATATCACTCAATTTGTGACATTTATATTTCTTAAAGATTTAATATATCTTAAATCCTCTAATCTTATAGGATTAGATCGTATGTGGAAAGGTCCTCTCTTGATTATCCTCTGAACAACAACAGTGGTAAAAGCCACCAGCCAGACTGCCCTTCTAGTTCCAAACAAATAGAGCCAAGAAGTACCCAGACAACTAAACTCCACACAACAACTCCACTCTTCCTAATCCTGAAACCTTGTCACTTCATTAGTCTTCACAACTCCTGTCGCCCTATACATCTCCACCTAAACTCTGGACCATTTTTCCAGACAACTTTTAGATGCCACACAAGATTTCTTCAATCTCAGATGCAAGCCTTCACTAATGATAAACTTGGCATCCTGACTGAAATATCTGGCACTTGCTTCTATATGGGCATGAACCATCATCCTATCAACCTCCTGCCCCCCCCCTACGACGATGCCCCATTCAGCAGGAAGCAGTCAAAGAGATTCATCACCCTTCATAAAAGCTAAAAGTTGGGAATGATAGGTTACAGCCCAATTACAGACTGCTAAATTATTATGGCCCTGAATAAACATGGCTGAATCTCCAAAACAACAGCTTATCTTCTCAATGACCACTTCCTCCTTCCTCACTCCAGCGCTGGGTACAACTTCATATTGCTTTTCCCACCTACAAAAATGAGCCTCAAATCCACTCCTTGAGTGTCACTGAACCTTCCTTTCAAACTTCGCCCCTAGCAAAAGTTCATGAAGTCCCATCCTGCCTGTCTCAGATCAAAGGATCTGCCCATTTCCCTGGCCTTGATCTTTTCCATGTCTTCAGAGTTAATAAAGGCTTCCAATCCCCCATATTTCTGCCTCCTTGACATGCCACCACTGCCACCGTCGTTGTTGCTGCTAAAACCTATCAGACAGATTATTCTCAAAGAGAAATTATAACTCAGTCAGCCCTAGATATTAAAAAGATCTACAAAAGATGACTTTTTCTCTGGATATCCCATTTGATACTTTAGTAAAAACTGCCTCCTTAGTGTTCCATAATTTGGAGTGGGAGAAAACCAGGCAAAGAAAGCAAAGAGATCAAAAAATGGCTGCCCTTCATGAAGACTTAAAACAGACAACTGTCTCTGGGTTCCAAGGAGAGCTCAATGGCTAGATTCATCTGCTACTACTGTCAAAACTCAGACAACCTTAGGAGGAAGTGCCTTAATAAGCCCTTCAATCCATGTCCTGACTGCCATGACAGTCACTGGAAGCAAGGCTGCACTCTGAAGTAGAGGCTCCAGAGCTCAGACTCATCTTTCTAGACAGTCCAGTAAGAATGAAAGGTCCCAAGACTGCCTCGTCCATCTGGTCTGACCGTTATCTCTACCTGTCATATCCTCTGAATGGTCTTGAAAAAATGAAAATAGCCCCTTTCTGGGCATTGGCATAGGTCTCTTTGTCCTTCTTCAACCCTAACCTTCTTTCCAGGCATCAAACCTCAATTAAAAATCATTTTTAAAAATATCACTTAAGATATAACTGAAATAAATTTCTCTTCACCCATTCCTTTTAGTTATGCCTAAAATCCAAGCTCTGTCATTCTGGAGCAATTTTATTTTGTCTATATATTCATATTCCTAATTAATCAAAATGATACTGAAACTGGGTTTTACAACTGTGATATATATTAATGCTCATGTATAAAAACTTAGAGTACTTCATTGGTCAAAGCAGATTCCCAAGGGAATACAAAATCCTTACAGGATATAAAAACATCTAAAAACCACTGGCTACACGATTCCCAACAGCTTTGGTTCTGTAGATTGGGTCAGGCCTTATCTTTGAAACATGAAACTCAGAGCCCTTGTGTTAAAAGAAAGGATTCTTGGCAGGGAACCTTGATGACACCCAAAGCATTGAATGGGACACTGGTGTAATCTGACTAAATGCTATGGACATAGAAATAACAGTATATGGGTTCATCTCGTTGATTTCTGATGTAACCTCTCTGTTATTTCATGCTGATAAACACACCTGTGTTTAAATACAGGTGTAACCTTTCAGATTACATATCTCAAAAGTAGCAGTGGCTAATTTTTATAAGATATATTAAATGTGTCTTGACTGTTAAAAAATACATAGTGCATTTTAAAAGAGAAACATATATAGCATGTCCAATCTTTGTGCATAAATTCATCTCTACTTACCATAAACTTGGTTAGATGTTTAAAAGTCAGAATTTCAGTGTTTACACCGTTTTCAGTTTTAAAGAAAAAAACATTTCCCTATTCTCTTGCTGCAAATATTCTGCAGATTTCTAAACGTTAAATTTAAAAGCAAAGGCAGTACAAGTTTTGAGATCAAAAACTGACAAGTAGCACCCCCTTGGGCCGCCCCACACCATTCTGCCGTACCTCCCCACCCCTCCTGCCGAGTAGGAAATTCTGCCGACTTCCGGGAACCCCCAGACCCAGTCCTAGTCCAGGTCCGGTGAGTGTGTGGAGAGCTTCCTGCTACCCTGCGCTGGCGGG
>NW_004524930.1:753677-775951 GCF_000260255.1 Octodon degus
TATATGCAGTGTATTATTTGTTGAAACTGTACTTTCGATTTGATTTGAAACTGTCTCATTGCTATATGTTTATCAATAAAACTTTGAAAAGAAAAAAAACTTACAAGTACAAAAGTAAATACTAATGTCATTCTTTTCTCACAAAATATAACCATGAAAATCTATCGTCTGTCTTTATTTACATTACTTAGTCATTGACAATAAAAAATAAATCAATAAGCTATTAATATGGTTTTCATGTCATCAAAAATTTAGTTATAATTATAACTAAAACTAGTGGCACTTATGAAAAATGTCACACTCCATCAATAAAGGGATCTATGATCCAGTACAACTGCCATCCCTTAAAATCAAATTGTAAACTTATCTATCTGCTGTTAATGGACACACCTTATTTATACATGCTTTAATTGTTCTAAAAATTTGTCCTTGCCTAGAAAATGTGAGAAAGCACGTAATCAAGTATGTAAACAAATATTCTAGATTACTTTTAGATTCATACTACCAGAGTCCACTAGTTCTTGACTAGACAAAAGTTATATGATACATGTCAATTTATCATGGGTAAGGCATATGATCTTAACTAAGTATACTCAGTGGGTCTTAAGTGACACCACAGTTGGTCTTTCTGTCCTAAATGAAGAAGTAAAATTAAGGAGGTAGGCTGTTTTCCAAAAACAGATAGAATTAGACATCCTGACAGTAACACAAGGAGGTACTTGTGCTGTTCTTTAAAACAAATGTTGTGTGTACATCCCTGATTCTTCTGCTATTATATTAATAACTGTTCAAGATATTAAAAATGGATCACTAACATGTCACACTCAAAATTTCCCTCGACTTTGCCCTCATCCTCTTTATAAAAACCCATTACTGTCTCCTCTTGGTGAAAATGATTGTTGACTGTATTCATCATTATTATGTTTATATTATTTGGCCCATGCATACTTAACTGTTTCTTTGTTTTTGTCTCTTTCAAATCAAAAACTATATGCATTACCCATGATAAAAAAAAAAGCCTGGTATTGGGCCATGGAGATAGCTCGTCTGCCTAGGCAAGCACAAAGACAAGGGTTCAATCACCTTTACCACATGCCATGTACACTGAGCTAGCCACCAAAACCATGTGTTGTGACGCATGCTTGTAATCCCAGAACTGGGAATGCTAAACCAGGAGGATCACTTTGAATCCAAGCTATGTAGTTAGACCTTGTACTGAATAGATAATTTTTTTTAAAAAAATGCCTGGTATCTATTGAATGCCTGCATATAGACCCTGTGGAAAGAATTTCTGACTGCCGGTTAACACCTATGACCCCTTTCAGCCTGAAGAAGTCAGAGCTGTCATTTCCTATTAGTTCCTCAAGTGAGCACCTTGACCATGCCACTCATTTCCAGTGTATGGATACATTTACTAACATAGAAGCCATTTGGGTACACATAAGATACTTGGGTTCTGCCAACCTGGATGGAACAGCTTTGCAGGCCTGTGAGTTGAAAATCAGTTGTCTGCAGTTGGGTGTTGTTTGTTTCTGCAAAGTCTGAGTGTCTCTGAGGTAATAGAAGTAGAAGGGCTTCTCAGTTTGACAGATGGTTAGAATTTCAGCCCTGGCAACACATCCTTGGGCATCTCTGTCCTAACAGGTGGACTTCTGTAAATTTTTCCTTGAAGTTCTGTGATTTAATTCTTCCATCATTTCTTCAGACCACATAACTGCACCTAGTAAACTCTTTCTGCTTAAACTAGATACACAAAGTTTGGTACCATCAGCTAAGTACCCTGGTTGTTATACAAAAATTAGCTAAAAGTCTCCACTACAATTTATTACCAAGGAAAAAAATGCAACATAGCTCCAAGTGCCTGTGTCCTTAGCCACAGTACTCCTTCTTCCTTGCTGGGGACGAGGAAGAAAACAAGAAGAAAAAGTTAGCCGCCAGGACTTTGCCTACTGTGCCATCAGATGAGCAACTTCAACCTCGTCTCTGACACCTTAGTCACTCCTACACTGACCAAGACAACAGTGTGCAGGAAAACACTGGGAAGAATTCTCCAGATCAGATTGACTCACTCTCAACCACATCCTTCCCTACCTGCATGTGCCAGCTGCACAAGGCCTTGCAGGAAAATCACTACCTCTGGCATGGAGGCTGCATACAGTATGAGCTTTTCCTGAAGGGCATCGGTGTGACCCTGGAGCAGACTCTGCAGTTCTGCAAGTGAGAGTTTGTCAGAGCAAAGATGGATCCTGACAAGTTTGATAAAGGTTATTCTCATAATATCCACCACAGCTCTGGAAAGAAAGACAGACTATACACCATTCAGCTGCATGAAGATTATTCTAACCAATCCACCAGGTCAAGGAGTTTACCATAGGTGCTCATTCCGTCACAGTGATCTGGAGCTGCTGAAGCAGAGGCTGCAGTCATACAAGATCTCTCCCCAAGGGACAAGCCAGATTTTGGATTCAGTAAAGCGGACACATTACCAGGTAGTCTGTCAGAAGTACTCTGAGATAATACATAATGCAGATGATTGTGGCTTTTCTTTGAATCATCCTAACCAGTTCATTGTTGAGAGACAGCGGATGCTAAATGGTGGTAAAGACATCAAAAAGGAATCCAACAAACTGGAAACTCCTCAAGCCAAATCCAGTGTCCAGAAAATCAAGGATGTACCCTGTGCTCTGGTCTCCTTAAATTCCTCCCTGGAAATGCACATGAAAGTACTGGAAAACTATTTTAGCCAGTAATCTCAGGCAGTTTAGGAATCTTTTCCTCACTAGCCTAGTTTTAAGATTTTCCTAGAGATTTTTTTGTTTTTGTTTTTGTTTAGCTTCTCTTTCTGCCCTAACTCAATCCATGTGCACACATATCTGTTAAGTCCTATTTTAGAACTGGTTAAAGCCTGCAGAAAAGCTGAAGTCCCTCAGTACAGCTAAGAAGAACTTTTAACTCCTACCATTCTATAATTTTAACCCACTCATTTTTTGAACCATTTTTACTAATAAATATCAAAATACATTTTTAAAAAAAGAAAAAAAGGAAATGCACAGGTTTCAGAAAGACTCAAATTAACAAGGGTCACTCTTAAATATGCATTAAGAGTTCATAGTGGTAAGGGGACATGGTTGCCAAATATTCACTACTTATTTATTCACCATTTACATTGTGCCAAGTCCATTCTAGGTTCTGCAAGAGCAGCTGTGAAAAAATTAGTCAATGCCTCCACTTTCATGGAATTTTCTAGTTGGAATAAAGGGACAAAAATTGAGTACAGATAATTATGTGTGCTAACGCTATAAAGAAAATTACTAAAAGGAAACTCAACTGGTAACCATAATGCCTGCACTAATTTCTATTCCTAATAACAGTGTAGAGGGACTCCAGTTTTCTGCATCTTGGCCAGCATTTCGTCTTTGCAGTGCTCTTGCTAATAGCCATTCTGACTGCAGAAAGATGGAATCCCAGATTTGCCTGATTTTACTTTCCCTATAAATAAAAATGCTGAACATTGTTTCATGTGCTCATTGGTAATTTTAACTTTTTGAGAATTGCCAATTCAAGCAATTTAACTCCATAACTCCTGGCTTCCAGAAAGGAACATCATGCTAAAAGGGTTTCATGGAGCCAAACTAGTGAACTTATGGTGCCAGGGAGCAGAGTAAGGAAACAGCACCAGAAAGGATTAGACAAGGTGCAGTAGACAGACCCAAGTCCACACCTTCAGAACTCACTCAGACACAGCCAAGAGCATGCTCTCCTAATCAGCTAGGCATTTCTTAATGCAAAAAAGTTGACATAACAGAATTAACAGGCACACACGAAAGGAATAAAAGCATATTGTAAAGATACACATACTCAGATTCAGTCATAAAAATTTACAAAGTGTAATATATACAAAAGCCTAGATGCCTATCAATGGATAAATGGATAAAGAAAGTGTTGTCTATACACACAATGGAGTAGTGCTTAGGAACAAAGGGGAATGAAAACCTGTCCCTTCCAACAATTTCAAATGACTGAAGAACATCGAAAGATAAGTGTCACATGATTCACTCATATGTGGAATCTGCAAGGTTTGATCACTGTTCCATATTGAGGTTTTCCTTAAACTGATTGTCACCTTGGAGGCAATTAAATTTGATGGTTAATTTTGCAGGATTAAGATTATCCATTTTACATTAATTTGGGGATAATTATTTTCTGATCTCTGAAATATCCACATCACCTCTTAAGTTAATATCTGCATGTAGCTAAATTGTAGATATAAATCATGGCTTTTTTTTAAAAGTCAAACATAAATGAAACGCAAATAAGTTTTAAAGACTGTGACACTTATTATACAGCCACTGAGTGACAAGCACAATCCTGCATATTTTGTGTGCCTTGACTTTTCCACATCAACTAAATACACTTATGGAATGTATACTACATTTTCATTGTGCCTAGAACTCAGATCCTGAGATATTGTGAAATACATGCAATATTACATAAACTAGTGAAATGCAACAGAATACTAGATCTATTTCACATTTGCTGAGTATCATCCAAAAGTCTAAAGGGATTTTCAGGAGCAAAAGCATGACTTTAAAAGTCAATAATACCCACTGCTAACTCTCAGGGAAGGAGTCATGTGGCATAGTATTGATATATGCCCTGTTCCACTCAACTATTCCTCCCCTGGATATTTCTCTAGAAGAACTTAATCATACTACAGAAATATATGTGAATCTATGGTTATAACAGTCACATTTGTCATAGCTAAGTCTTGGAAACAGGCCAAATGCTCATCAAATGAGAAGTGGATAAAAAAGATGGGATATTTTTACACAGTGAAGTATTAGTTGTAAAAAAGATAAACTTGATCCTTTTGTAGGTAAATAGATGCATATGGAGGCTATATTCATCAGTAAAATAAATCAGACACACATGTATAAATATCATATTGTCTCCCTCATGTAAGAACCTGAAAGAGAAAGTAGGATCTGAAAGGTAGAGAAGATACTGTGACAGGAACATAAACTGTTCCAAAGCAAGTAACAGTTGGGCTTAGGGAAAGGAATAAAGGAAAAGAGAAAGAAGCGAAAGAATATATATATATATATATATATATAGCATGGCTTGGGTAATTGCACTGCTGACTTCTTCTAGTCTATTGAAAGAAGCAGTTAATACTTAAATTTCTTTTTTTCTATCAATTTTAATATGTTATTATTTTACCCAATTTCATAGGGTTATATCTGCTAATCTGTGCAACTCATTTGAGGACAATATGCAACATAAAAACTCCTATTGAATTCCTATCATTTTGTTTAATGAAATTCTGTATCATTTCTAATATTTTCAGTATCATTTTTTATCCTCTTTAAAAATTAAAAACTGAAAAACATGTTATAAGGTTTACTGTATGCCTGACAATTTTAACAAGCATTTAATTCATTTAAATTATACTAGAAACATATGACAGAGCCAGAACTACAACACTCATTATTACAGAAAAAAATAGTCATAGAATAAAGAGGTTAATACCTTTTTTATTATATTACCACAGACAAAAGGTCATTATTACAGAGCAAAAAAATAATTATAGAATAAAGAATTTAATAACATTCACCTCTATGGCTGGTCAGATAGCTCAGAGGATTAAAGCAACTGCTTAGGTAAAGGCAGGTACCGGGATTCAATCCCTGGCATTCTGTGCTGGTCCCCCCAGGGGCACACTGAGATGACAATTGAGACTGATCGTGGTGGTGTGCACCTGTAATTTCAGTGCTGTGAGTCTCAAAAAAAGGAAGATCACTATAAGTCCAATTGGTGTAGTGTGACCCGCTAGACCCTGTATTAAATACATTTTGTAAAATCCCCAAAAGTCACAATAAACCAAACAAACAATAGAAAGTTTGAGAGTATCTCCATACTACCTCCTTTGAATTAATGTATCACTATTTCATGTCAGTTCATATTTTTTTTACCTGCTGTATAGACCTAGAGTCATAGCAAAGTGACCGCATAAGCCTTAAGCAGGCTAGTCAAGAGAAAGTCACACACATAAATGTATCAGACCAGATTTGGAGGTAAGGCTAAAGATAAGACAAGGGACAGAACAGATATAAAAAATCAGATAGAAAGTCACTCTGGACCCAAACATTCCCTTAGCACTAGTAAGCTACTACTATAATTCCTCACAGAAGTCAAAGAAAAACTAGGTACATTTCTGTTTCCTCCAAATGTTTCCTTTTATTGATAATTTCAAATGTAATGCACATGCATTTCAAGATTTATAAAAAACTGAGAGTTTATAATTCTCATTATTTCTGCCGTTATAGGTTTTCCAAGGAAAAGTAGCCATGATTCAATAACGAACTGAGGACACAAGTGAAACATATGCAAGCATTGCCCCAAATTTAAGATAAGATCATCTGCTAAGAAACATCTGCATAATTAATTTATAGTGCAGATTTACATAGAGAACAATCATGCTGCATTAAATTGCTAGAGCTACGCCTTAAGAATGTACAATGATTCTGACAGTACAAAAAACTTTCATAAGAATATGATCAGTGAATCAATCTGAGTGGGATTACTTTTATAATACTAAACAGCTGAGTGTAAATCCTTTCTTTAAAGATCTGTCTACCACCAACGTCATATTGGTATATGCACTCTTCACTTGGCCTAGAATCTTAGGTATGATATGCTGTTCTACAATATTCACAAGACAGCAATTTGGTTTTCTGATTGTTTCTCCATTGAAATCAGTTTTCCACCCAGAGTTTTTTCATAGCATTTTTCATCTCTGCATTTCTAAGAGTGTAGATAAGAGGGTTTAACATAGGCGTTATCATGGTATAAAACACAGCCACAGCTTTATCAATGGAGAAAGTGCCCACTGGGCGCAGGTACACAAATATGCAGGGTATGAAAAATATGATGACCACGGTGATGTGAGAGGCACAGGTGGACATGGCTTTACGCTTGCTCTCCAAGCTGTGAGACTTCAAACTGTACAGGATAATCACATAAGAGACCATTAGGAGGAGGAAGTTCAACAGGCAAATGAAGCCACTGTTGGCAGCAACAAAGAGACCAAGAATGTGGGTGTCGATGCAGACGAGTTTCAACAAAGGGTTCAAGTCACACATAAAATGATCTATGACATTGGGGCCACAGAAGGGCAGCCAGATTGTAAAGAAAATCTGAATGGCAGCATGAACAAAGCCCCCAGCCCAAGCCACTACAACAAGGAGGCTGCACACCTGTCGGTTCATGATGATTGCATAGTGCAGGGGTCTACAAATGGCCACATAGCGATCATAAGCCATCACTGTGAGAAGAATGATTTCAGCAGCACCAAAAAGATGCTCAGCAAAGACCTGAGTCATGCACTCACTAAAAGAGATGGTTTTCCTCACAGACAGGGAGTCAGCCAGCATCTTAGGAGTCATGGATGAAGAACAACAAATATCTAAAAGTGACAAAAAGGACAGAAAGAAGTACATGGGGGATCCTAGGGCCCTGCTGGTGATGATGGTGATCATGATGAGTGAGTTGCCCACCAAGGTGACCAGGTAAACAATTAAAAACACAACAAATGAAATTTTCTGCAGCTCCATGTTTTGGGTCAACCCCAACAAGATGAACTCAGTCACGTTTTGCATCCTCAATGTCAAGGCAGTTTATGAGAGGGATGATTATAATTTTTTGAAAGTTATCTCCATTTTGAAAAGGAATTTCCTTGAATGAATAAGTATATCTTTCGTATTTTTTTCATTGTTTTCTAAAAGTCAAGACAAGCAGAAAAAACGTTTTAAATTTTTGTTTTGGACAAAGACTGAGTATGTATTCCAGGCGAGCCTCCAACTGACTGGGAATCCCAGCCTGACCTCAGAATTGTGATCTTTCTACCTCAGCCTCCCAAGTGCTGGGATTACAGGTGTTTTTATACCTTCTGGATTAATTTTTATTTTTCGTAGTCTGAAATTCACAATTTGAGAGTTCTTAATTTGTTCTTTAGAAATTCCTGCTTGGTTTTCGATACTCTAAAACAAGCAAAAAGCATGAAAATGTGTACTTGCACGAATCCGATGAGAAAAGAACCATTAACAAGCTTCATGAAAAAATATGTGATCAGGCAAACTATTCAGGACACATGTACATAACGTACGCGAGAGTGCTCCTGCGCGCACGCACAACACACACACACACACACGCACGCACGCACACACGCACACACAAACACATAAAGATGTGTGTATTTTACATTGAGATTTTGTGGACATACTGATCAAGGAAATTCAAAATTTTTCTGATAATTGGTAGCATACAGAAACACTCAGGGACAAAGAATGTATTCTTCATGGGCCATGCTTCTTCCTGTGTCTGCCCAGAATTCCCTCACCTTCCTCAGTCGTGGTACTTTACCATCCCACCACTTTCTTGTGATAAACGTCCACAACAGCTATTGTAGTAGCATCTCATACTCATCTCTGCATTCAGAGCAATGAATTTTGAAGGCAAAATGTGCCTTGTTCCAATTATAGTCTTATTTATTTTTGGATACCTACTGCAGACCAAAATGTCAATATTCATTAAACATTTCTTGACAGTTTAAGAAGAAAATAAGAGGCAAGAGAATCAGAAAATGATATACAACAAAAGAGAAAAGGAAGTTTAAAATGCACTAACGAACAAAGAAATACAAATGGACTTAATTAGAGAGACACAGTTTGGAATCCTGAGTCAACCAATCCTGCTAAATATAAATATTAATTCACATTGTGTCTCTACTCTTTGTTTGCCTGTTGATAGTAGGATAAATATATTTGTATGACTGTTGTGAAAATAAAAGTAATTTTCAACTTCCCACAATTGTTACATGATGTAAATACCAATAAAGAAAACTTTAATAAGTTTCTATAAATCTCTCTGAAACACAAAATATATATTTACACTTAAGCTGATTGAGTAAGAACAAGAGAAATAAGGAAAAATACAAAAAATAATGATCATCTGATGAAATATGGAGAAAAAAGAAAGGAAAGGGAGGAAAAATCCATTATCAACAAAAGAATTTATGGTAAATTCACTTTCCTGTTTTGTGAGACTTGTTGTCTTTTCAATTTATTAATCCATTTGCTTAAAGTATACATAAGTACAACAAAAATGTTTGTTTATCGAGTTTGACTCTTAAATCCATTTCACTATTCAAATAATTGCTTAATGAAGCCCATCTCTCTAGGCAGGACTAGAAGATATTAACGAAATCAACATTTAAACCAAGCACAAGAAGTGCATATGGACAGAGAGGGAGAGGACAAAAAAGAGGAAGATGGGGTGGTAAGAAAAGAGGAAGAAAGGTATAACAGGAAAAAAGGACAACAAAATGGAGAAACATAGAAAAGAAATGATAAAAGGATGAGAAACATGAACATAGTGTAATATAAGGAAGTATTTTTAAAGAACATCATATAATATTTCAAATTAATTTTGTCAAGAGAAGTAAGGACACTTGCTGACTGTGGTATTTAGTAGGTATCAGAGAAAGATACTGGCAAGTGAATGAAACGGATTTTTGTTCCACACAAACTACTAAAGAGAAAGGGTTCATTTTTGTACAACTCAACATTGAGACTTACATGAGTTGGGTTCCCACAGATGCAAAAGCACTTGCTGTAGACTGCCAGAATTTGCTGCGGCATGAACTGTGCATGACTGGCAAAATAGTTATATCAGTTTAATGTAATAAAAAATGAGAGAGGAAAACACAGACAGACAGACAGACAGACAGACAGACAGACGGAGACAGACAAAAGACATAGACAAGGACAAAAAGAGACAGAGTGATACAAAGAGAAAAATGAGTGTTTTGAGAAAGCCAAACCCTGAAGTAATATAAAAGGAAGAAATTTTGCATTGCTTACCCAGCTTACCCCATCCCACTTGTTCAGGAGCTCTCAGCCTGTACTGCACTTATGTGGACAAGAAACTTCACCAAATTGCACATGCATTAGCATTCTGTATGAATAGAATTTGGATTTGCAGAAAGAAGGATGCCTTCAGCTGCAAGAACAAATTTCATTTCCTATGAGACTCAGTTTTCATAATCTTTTGCATAGGAATTCAGCTGATATAGACTCATGAACTAAGCAGACATTTGTACAGCAAATCTAGATACCAAATACTAGCAGTTGTGCTTGCTTTGGCAGCACAAATACTAAAATTGGAATGATACAGAGAACATTAGTAAGGTCCCTGCTAAAGGATAAGATGCAAATTCATGAAGCATACCATATTTTAAAAAATAAAAAAAAAATACTAGCAGTTGTTCAAAGGATCCCTGGATAACATATTTTCTGAAACTAATTCCTTCAATGTTTGCTTTTTGCTTGATTTTTTTTCTGCATTTTCCAATTCAATGCCCAATATACTGGTCCCTAGAACTCAGGCTTTATTCTAAAACCACTGTGTAACCCAGGTCTAGCTCCTGAAAATGTCTAGGAGAACATCTGCCTTTGAGATTTGTTCTGCCCAGAGTACTTTAAAGCAACTTTGAGAGTTCATTTGATTCTCACAGGTGAATATTCAACTTTTATGCAAACAAGGGACTTCCTTCTGAAGTATATACTCCAAGAAGGAGCAATTATTGCAGTACTCTTTGCCAAGATGTCAATCAAACATTTCTCTCATCATCTAATTATGTCCGAATTCTCTGTAAAGGTTTAGGAATATATGTGAGAAATCCAATATATAAATAAACAGAAAACAAAAACATGGGTAAGAGGAACTAAAGTGATAAATCTTTTGCAAGGGAAAGGGCACCAAGAGATGGAGGATCAGGAGATGGGGGGAGAAAAAGAAAAAAGAACAAAATATGTTATGTACATGACCCAACTTCCCAGGAGAAATGTGAGTGATCTTTTGTACTACATACATGTAAAGATAAAAAATTAAAATGGAAGAAAATAAAGCAGGGGCTGGGGAGATGGCTCAGTGGAATAAACGCTTCCCTGGCAAGTGCAAGGGTCTGAGTTCAAACCCTGGTTATACGAAAAAAAAAAAAAAGAAAGAAAGAAAGAAAAAAAAAAAGAAAAGAAAAGAAAGGACCTAAAAAAATCACTAATTAAGAGCTAAATCTCATCCTCAAGGCTGAGATAATTATTAGGCAACAGTCAGAAGTTGAAAGAATACTTTTCATTAACAAAATTTATTTATCTGAAATACACCAGGCATGGAGTTGTTCAACAAGAACAATTAATTATTCAATACCATAAGCCAAACAATAGATTAAATGAGTTATGTGCATTTTCCTGGGTAATAGTTACAATTTGTCCCATTTCACAGACTGAGTCATGAGAGGTTTGATTCATTTACCTAGTTTTAAAATACTTAAGGGGCAGAACAAATATTTAAATAGTTAATTTAAACCTGCCACGAAAGCCCGCAGCAAATGTTCTTATAATGCAAAACTTCAACCCCAAAAGGACAGAGGTGAGCCCCATTTAAAAAGAAAATGCTGTATGCTGCATGTATCCATGGACAGTCAGGGGGGAAGGAAGGGTACAGGAAGATTTTCTTAGGGAGGTGATGTGGAACATGACATGAGACAAATGGGTGGTACTTGGAGAGGCCAGGTTTGAATTCACCTTGACTGCAACAACTGGTGAAAGTGCATAAGCTATTATTTTAACTTTATTCAGCAAAATTTTCTCATATTAAACATGGAATTAATTTGTACTGCATTTTTCCAATGCTTAATTAAATTTTTAGGGAGAAATCAATAAGAAGCATCAATGTTCTACTGACATGACAAGGCCCACATTTGGAAAACTTAGTGAAATTTCCACAGTAAGTTAAAGACTCCATTTTGAAGCAACTGAAGACATTTAACTTCTCAGATATTCTTCATGTACTGTTTCCTACCATAGGACAACTTCCCTAACCATCCTTTTTTTTCTAACTTTATTTATTTTTCATTAGTACATATTTGTAGCAATGTGGAGCTGGTACATGTACATAACTCATCTTAATTTTTTCAATATTGATATAGAGTTCAAATTTTAATCATGTGATAAATGCCATAATTTAATTTTCATAGTAACTTTGCTTTTTTCCATAATTTTAATGAGAAACAAATAGCAATCAGACAGTTTCAAACAAAATTAGTAGGACAGTTTCAATAATTAACACATTGCATACATTCTTCCTAGTGGTTAACTACTGTACAAGATGCAGACATGATATCCTATTTACAAACACTATTAGAACAAATCCCTCTATGCATTAAGAGAATGTAGCTATATATCTATCCTAACCCCTTTGAATACACAGATACAAAATGGACATTCATCTGTATCCCCTTTGTTTGTTCAGTTCCGTTATTTGAATATTATAGGTGTGTTAACTCATCAAAATAGTCTAAAAGAGTCCTATAGTCCATAATAGTATTGGGTCTTCCGCTTCACTGGCAATGTCAGAAATTGTGGACCTGAGCCCCTACAGCTCAACATAACAGCATGGCTTTACTTCTTATGCTTCATTTTTATACTTTTCTGATGGATGGTTAAGACCAATATAAAGCAAGACCTATGCAACAAGAGTTGTAGCTTTAGGCTCTGATAAGGTCAATAAAATCCCCTCAGGATTTATCTTGAAATGCTGACAAAGGATCTACAATCTGAGGTACAGGATCACTAACCATCCTGTTTCCCTGGTAATATTTGCTCTATAGGTAGCTAGGATGGAGTTTTGAAGTCCCTTCTTTAAAATCAGACAGCAAGCCCACTGGGACTTCACATGTGTTATCTATTGCTAGAAGTTTGGAAAGTTTCCACAATTTGAGCAGCAAGGAAAAGCTTCTATGAAGACTCTGGTTCACACCCCAGGTGTGTACATATCTTGTAGGAATGTAAAATAAAGAGATGAACACAGAGTGGATTCATTTCTATGTCACATGACCATCTCAGAATTTCAATTTATCAAAATTAATGGAATGCTGCTGAGGAGAAGGAACCTTTCTACACTGTTGGTGAAATACAAACTGGTCTGACCACAATGGAAATCAGTATGATATTCCTCAAGAAACTAAAACCAGAAACCTATTCAGCTATTCCCCTACTTGGTATCTTCCTGAAAGAGTAAATTACATCATTCTACGGTGACTCCTGCATAACCATGTTCATAGCCTTCCAACTCACGATAACTAGATCTTGGAAGAAGTCCAAATTTTCATCCACAGATGAGTAAATGAAGAACATATGGTAGTGGATTGAAGTGCCTGCTTAGGCAGATACAGCAGCTGGGGTTCAAGCCCCAGCATGCTGTGCCAGTCCCACCCTCAGAGCATACTGAGATAGCGATTGAGACCTGATGTGTTCGCTCGTGCCTGGAACTTCGGCTCTTGGGAGGCTGAACAAGGCATATAGGCATATCACTAGAAGTCTGATCTATGTAGTGAGACGTTCAGACCCTGTAGACACTTACTAAAATAAAAAATACAGTATTTACACACAGTGAAGTACTCTTCTGTCCTAAAGAAATATAAACTTGAGTCACTTGAAGGAAAATGGATGCACCTTGAGGTTATAATGGTAAGTGTAATAAATCAGATGAATAAACCTGAATAACACATGATTTCTCTGATATGAGAAACCCAACTTATAAATAAAGAACATAGATATGGAAACTGGAAATAAGGAAATATATTTTAAAAAGAAGAAAATCAAGAGATGGAGAGAGGAAGACGGTAGACAAAGGAAAGGAGATAAAAAATGAATGAACACAAGCTGTGTACCTGTGCCAACTCCACACAGGACTGTAAGTCTTATGCACTGCAAAGATGCAATAATAGATGGGTTTACTTTACATTTATATAATTACTGATAAACAATTATCAGTAGATGTATTTATTCACCACTATGCTAGGAATTTTGTTGTGACAAAATTTCTGAGAAAAAATTTTACAGAATTAATTTTATTACTTCTATTTTTAAAGAAAATTCAAAATAATAACTATAAAAAACATTGGCAACAATACAGAATTTCACCACACAAAATATACCAATAGAACAATGTATTTTTATTACATAGTGTTGTGCTCAAATTAGTTGTTCAGATTATTAGACATATGCATTAAAATTGGAGGGAAATTTATAAAAAATTAAAAAGAACAAATTAATTTTAAACATTAGCTGCTCATTTCAATAGACCAGCACAAGTCAGCAGTAAAATTATCCAAGTCATCTTGCATACATAGATAAATACATATCTGTTCTTCTCCCTCCATCTCCTGTCCATTTCCTCAATCTAGTTTTTTTATCCCTTTAAACAGATTCTTTACACTTTCACAAGATTTATTGCACATTTTAGATTTTATTTAGTTTTAGCTTCTTACAGTAGTGACACAATACTATATTTGCACATGTAGTTGGATTTATTTCACTTGACTATGATCTCTAGTTACATCCACTCATTAATAAAATTCTCAAATTTTTTTAAAGCTGAGTAAGACCCTATTATGTAGAAATACCACATCTCCTTTATCCTTTCCTAAGTGGATGGACATTTGAGTTGCTTCCA
Organism: Octodon degus; assembly: GCF_000260255.1. NCBI lineage: Eukaryota > Metazoa > Chordata > Mammalia > Rodentia > Octodontidae > Octodon > Octodon degus. Next base: position 768,252 of record NW_004524930.1, read on the forward strand.
AGCCTTAGCTATGTCCAATTACACTGCTACAAGCAAGGATTCACATATGCTGTGATGTGATGTTTTCAGGTCACTTGGGAAAATACCGAGGACAGAGTAGGTGCACTGAATGGGAGCTCCAGTGCTATCTTTTTGAGAAATCTCCACATTGATTTCCATAGTGGTTGTACCAGGGTACATTCCAAAAAGGAGAGAACGCTTATTTTCAACACAGGTCCTCAAGCATTTGTTATTGATTGACTTCTTGATGATGACCATTCTTTGTGGGGTGAAATAAAATTTCAGTGTTTACTTGCATTTCTTCAGTGAACAGTGATATAGAACTTTTTATGTTTTTATTTGCAATTTGTATTTCTTCATCTGAGAAATGTATATTCTTAGATGTCCATTTTTGGATTTCGTTTTTAAATTTGGGATTCCAAATTATTTTCATTTTTTATATGGTCTACATAGAAGTGCGGGTGAGCGCTGCAGATGATTGGGGGCTGTGGTGTAGCAGGAGAGCAGACTCAATCATGCAGAACACTGGGGCCCTGCTCCTCTCTCCAGCGTTGATCCGCTGTTTTACCCAATGTCGGATCAGGCAGGCCTCTGCCTCTTTCCTGACTCGGCCTCAGGACACATCTAAACTACCCTCCTGCAGCACGCCTCAACTCCAAGTGGCCACAAGGGACTTCCAGACCACAGAGATCTCCCAGGACGTTGACACAGCGGCCAAGTTTACTGGTGCTGGAGCTCCCACAGTTGGTGTAGCTGGATCTGGGGCTGGCACTGGAATGATGTTTGGCAGCTTGATCATCGGCTATACCAGGAATCCATCTCTTCAGCAGCAGCTCTTCTAAACCATTCTGGTCTTCACACTATCTGAGGCCATGGGGCTCTTCTGTCTGATGGCCACCTTCCTCATCCTCTTTGCCATGTGAGTGCTGAGAGATGCCCGAGTGCCTGGTGCTAGGACTGAGCTGTACCATTAAACAATGTTTCTCTAAGCCTTGAAAAAAAAAAAAAAAGAAGTCCTGACTGTCTCAAAGACAGTCAGCTATAACTTTCTTACCAGTTCAGTGGTTTCCTTTTGACTCTGTTGGTGATTTCCTTTCACACACATAATGACAAATTTTCACATCAGGAACACACAATAAGCCCAAATAAACAATTTTATGATGTTCAAGCTTCTAAAAAAGAAGAAAAGATCAATCAAAAAGCCCAAAGAAGGCAGAAAATTATTCAGATCAAAGAAGAAACCAATGCAATGGAGACAAATAAAACAATACAACAAATTAAATTGTATAGTCTGTTTTTTGAAAGAATAAAATTGGTAAACCTCTAGACAAGCTTACAGTAAAAGGAAAAAAATATTCAAATTCACCAAATAAGGAATGAAAAGGATGGAACCACCACAAACCCTATAGAAATTCAGAAGATCATTGCTGAAAGCCAGACCCCAAAATTGGTTTGACCTTGCTGAAGAACAGTCTGATAGCGAAGTAAAATGCAGTACTGTGCACAAAATTAATGGCTCAACCATGGCTCAGCCAACAGTCCAACCTCCTGACCCCAGATTTCGTTTCATTCCATCCTCACTCTACCATGATCCCCTCTATGAACTATGGACCTCCAAGTTTAGTACCCAGATAGGGACAGGAGGCATTCTTTGAGTCAGAGAATGGAACCCCAGCAGCAGAGAGGCTTCATGAGTTAGTGAGTACAAGGGGAAATTTTCACCAGAAATAAAATGGGACACACAGTCTCAGGAAAGGGTGCTCTCTGCAGACATCATCAGGACTATTATTAAGTCCCGGGGGATCCACCATGACCTCCCTGAAAATTTCTCCCTATCTTCTCTTATGAAATGCTGCCCATGGTTTCCAGAGGAAGGCACACTTGATGAAGTAATCTGGAATAAAAGTAGAAAAGCTCTTAAGGATTATTATAATCTTCATAGACCCAAATGGATGCCTATAGATACTTTCACTTTGTGATAAGCTATATGTGGTGCCCTGCAATTAGCCCTGGAGGCTCAGGTCTTGGAAAAGTGCATGTATGGAATGTGTGATGCTAGCGTAACACCCAGTTTCAAAATTCCACCGCTTTGGCACCTCCCCTGGAAGAAAAACTCCTTCTACTAGAAAATTCTTTCATTGATTTAAATACCAGCTCCAAATCCGAGGAAGAGCCTCCCAAGGACAAAGCTCAACAATTAGAAGAGGAGGTTGCTTAGTTTGGGGAACATTATGATATGCTATTCCCGGCATTCCAACAGGACAGTCAGATTTCCACCAAGCCTGATCCTATCTTAGATCCTTCCTCTTTTCCTAACCTCCGTCACCTTCTGCAACTGATGCAGCAGCTTTGTGACCCGAAGGTGACTCAGAAACAAAAGACCCAAAGGAGAAGTTTGAAAAGTAGTTTTTGGACAGTGTTAAACCATCTGAGTAAGGGAGATTTTCTGCCATTCCTGGTCATTTGTCCTTGGGGGCAGCCCACATCTTGGGATCAGACCCCCCTCTTCAGGGGAGACCCCTTCATTAGTTCAGTCAGACCCTCTATGGGTCCCTCTCCCCTTGGAATTAAAAGGGTATTTTTAGGTGCTTGCCCATTAGGGACAACCTTTTTCTTCCCCCTGTACAATATTCAGCTTTTGAGTTGGCCATAAAGGAAGCTCATAATAAGGCAGATTACTCAGAACCTATGACATTCCCTATCATTTCTCATGTGCACGGACATCCTCCTTACCAAGCATTAAATATTAAGTTAATCAAAGTGCTAAAGGAAACCTGAAAATTGTATGACACCACTGAACATACACCATGGAGTTACTGGATCAAATTACCATACCTTGGATGGTGCCATATGACTGGGTGATAGTTTTGCCACTTACACTCCTTCACCATCCCTCCCAAAAAGTATTAAAATTTTTCTTAAGGCACTTGGGATTTTTTCCCAAAAGTAGAGACCAATTTCAGACACTCTGTAGTCTTTACAGATACCATCCCAAAACAGCACACTGCTGGTGAAAAAAATGATATTAATCCTGGATCGAGATTTGTCCCAAGGTGAGAAACCAGAAGAATAAAGAGACTGAGTTTGGAGGTTAGCAGAGAGGGTAGCAAGGAAAGTAAGGAACACAGGACTGACAGACACAGGCAGAAGAGACAAAGAAGGGGAGAGGTGGTCTCTGAGAAGATAAGCTGTTTTAATGTCTTTATCCATATTAGACGACCATCATGATAATTCAATAATTCATTCAAGGTCCAGAATCTATCACTAAGATTCATAATAAGGGAGATATTTTAAAAGATTACTTAAAATTCTTTTAATTCCTAGTAAGTCTGGTTGCTTATTTTATAGTCCTAAATTAAAATTGGTATGAAGAAAAGCTTTGATATTTTCCAAACAAATATATAGATTTGGAGCACAATATAAAAGTTATGGGTATATGCATTCAGTTGAATTTTAACATCCCAGTTAAATAATAAAAGTAGTGGTGGCCTCCAAAAGGGGGATACAATTTATAACTTCATATTTGTGTCAAATTAGGAAACCAAGACATGTGGTGCCTAAAACTGTTCAAATCAAACATTCATTATTTTCAGACTTTATTTGGTAGTATTAATTGATTCCATCTAGATTTGAGGCTAATTTTCCTGGTGTTATTGACTATTGGATTCTTCTACAAATAAGTTTATTTATTTTCTTCACTGATAGATCAGATTAGGTTAAGTGAAAAATATCTAGCTTTCACTTCCAAAATATAAAATACAGGATTCTTACTGTAAGATCAAGATTCTATTAAACCAAAATAAGCATCAATTACCCGATTTTCACTTGTCAATATATATTAAGAAATTTTTAAATTCTTATAAACGATAAGGATACAATAACAGGAAGACAAACAGGTAAGAGAAAAAATAGGAAGGTTCCTTTGGATGGAAGGGACTCAATCCACTACTAACCTGGGGCAAGAGGTATGCTTGCATTTTTCCAGAATGCTAAACGACCTATTTGGATACCAGAGCATACTGTCAGGCTGCACCATCTAGCCAGATCTGAAGAAAATGTTAAAAATGAAGAGGCTATATACAGCATAGGCAATACACAAGGAGCCAGCCAAACAGAAATCTAAGGTGTAAATAGATGATAAAATATGTAAACATAATTGAGTGAAATTTTATTGGTATTAGGAAAAATATAAAAAAACAAAATAGGCATATTTATTAAACATAAAAGATTGTATCCCTTCCAGTTTTTTCTAATGAGAACTCAGAAAATTGACAAAAAAACAAATTCTGACGAGTCTACTTACAATTATAAATTTCTAAAAATTGTAATAGATTTACTAAAATTTAATTTGGCCCGTGATATATTTGGGAACACTATTAATTTGATAAGGATGTTTGTGTGTTCTGTGTATTCATTATATGTTTGTGTGTCTTTCAGTGAACAACTGTTCCTCATTTTCATTTTTAATTTTCTAAATATAATTTGAGGGTCTACACCCAGGCACACAGCATGAGTAAGACAATCTTCAGCCCTCTAAGTACTCACTCACTACTCTTCAGCACACACACGCTGAATGGGAACTTCTGCACCAAAGCTCTAAAAAAAAGGTCAGAAGAGAGGACTATACAAAATGACAATGATAAGGAGCAAAATGCAATCTCAGACCCCAAGCCCACCCATAAAACTGCAGAGCACACTAGTACAGAACAAATTGAGAATCACACAGCTGAAATCAATGAATCAAGTGTCTGAAAAAAAGAAACAACTGCAGAAAGCTATAGAGTAGATCAGATCAAAAATTAAAAAAGCAATCTCTTAATTAATAGTATCTAAAGTAAGTAATCAAATGCAGAAACATATGGAGGAAACCCAATGCCTACACAGAACAAGTGCACAGAGCACTACCTCAGGTGAAATGTATTAAATAATAGCAGCAGAAATATAGAAACAACAACAGAAAGATATACAGGAACTCAGAGCACAATTAATATCTGAAATAACAAAAACTCTGCAGAGATAAACAATGTGAGATTAATGGGTATCAATGAGGAAGGAGCCAATGCAAATGATATTTAAAAAACCATGGGCAGAAGTTATAGCATAAAACTTCCCAAATATGAGGAAACAAACTGAAATGCAGGAAACCAAAGCACACAGAACATGAAATAACGTGAACCCACTTAAAAACACACCAAAACACGTGATAGTCAAGATCCCAGAAATCCAGCATAAGAATAATATACTGAGAGATGCTAAAGAAAAGAATCAAATCATACTCAAAAGAAAACCCATCAGAATTATGGTCAAGTTCTCTTCACAAACCATGAAGGCAAGAAGAGCATGGAGCAGAGTACTTTAATCCTCTGTGAAAACACATTTCAGCCTAGATTACTGTACCCTGCAAAACTCTTTCAAGTTTGAGGGAGAAGTGAAATACTTCTATGACAAAGAACAACGAAAGAATTTCATGATGACAAAGCCAAGCCTCCAAAGGCTCCTGAAAGATGTTCTAGAGAGGGACCAAAATGATCAGAACTCCAGTAACAAGAAGAGAAGCAAAGAACTAAATAGGGCAAACAATAAAATGCAGGAGAAAAAGGGGTGAGCAACAACAGGTAAATAACATGTCAATTGCAAAACAATATAACTCAATTATAACCATCAATATAAATGGATTTAATTCACCAATTAAGAGAAATAGACTGGTAGAGTGGATTAAGAAACAAAATCCAGAGACCCAGTCCTAGCCCACACACAGTGAGTGTGTGGGATAGCTTCCAGCTACCCTTCACCAGCGGGACCTACTGGTCCCATCCCAGGTGCAGCATAGTTGAGAGCCTGTTCCACTCCCTTCGGATGCCCCGCATCACACCGCAGTACCTCCCCTAACCCGCCTGCTGAGTAGGAATTTTGCTGCATTCTGGGAACCCCCACAACCCGTCTGAGCCCAGGCCCAATGAGTGTGTGGGAGAGCAGACTCTCCCCACTACTCCACCTTGTCCCCTCCAGACTCAGCTCAGGCCTGGCATTAAGGGCTGGGGTGAAAATCTGCTGCTGCAATCCCTGCAGAGTGTGTAGGGGACAGAAACACCCAACTAGTCCAGGAGAAGAACATTTTGCCTGGGAGGCACAAAAAGTACACCCCCCAAGGGCAGCAGCAGGAAGAAACTGAGCATAGCAGCCAGACCCAACCAAGGCACAGGTGGATAAATCCAAACTTTGTCGATCTGCACCTGAATTTTAGTAGGTTCTAAGGTTATAACTGCAACAAAGATCTACAACAAAGGTCAGGCAACAGTGCTACAAAAAACGATGAAAAGAAACAAAATGCAATCTCAGAAACCAAGCCCAACCAAAACAACTGCAGAGGACACTAACACAGAACAAATTGGGAATCACACAGCTGAAAGAAGTGAATCAACGGCTTCTGAAATAAAGAAACAGCTGCAGAAAGGTATAGAGGAACTCAGATTGGAAATTAAAAAAGAAATCACTGAATTAATAACATCTGCAGTAAAGAATCAAATGCAGAAATATATAGAGGAAACACAATTCCCACCCAGAACAAGTGCAGAAGACTCTAGCTCAGCTCAAATGTATGAATTAATAGCGACAATAGAAAATAAGCAACAGTAGAAAGTCATAGAGGAACTCAGAGTGGAATTGTTTTCTACTATCTCAGATCAAATGTATGAATTAATAGCATCGATAGTGAATAAGCAACAGCAGAAATTTATAGAGGAACTCAGAACAATTCTATTCTCAAACATAAAAGGAATTCTCAGAACTCATACCATATGAAGTAAAGAATCAACTACAGAACCATAGGGAGGAAACCCAATCTGAAAAAAAACAATGCAGTAAAAGAATTTATAACTGCTTCTAAAGAAGATATTGATAGAAAAAAATAGAGATTAGAAAAATGACTGACTCCTTGAGTGAGCAATACAGGAAAGAAATAGATCACATGAATTAGAGTCAAAGAGATATAGAGGAAATTAAAACCTCAATCACGAGCTTGCAAAACGGTTTAAGTGAAACTGAAGACAGAGTTTCAGATCTTGAAGATGCTGGTGCAGCTAGAGACAAGGTAAGAAAGGACTTCTTAAAAAAAATAGGATGCAGGAAAGAACAATCTGTCACTTCCAAGATGATGCAAAGATGAACAACGTGAGACAAATAAGCATCAATGAGAAAGAAGGAGTCAATACAAATGACATTTTTTTCTTTTCAAAGTTTTATTGATAATCATATACCAATGAGACAGTTTCAAATCAAATCGAAAGTACAGTTTCAACAAATAATACACTGCATACATTCGTCTCAGTGGTTAATTGCTGTACAAGATGCAGAATTGTGATCCTACTTACAAACACCATTAGAAAAAATCATTCTATTCATTAAGAGAATGCAACTATATATCTATCCGAAGCACTTTGAATACACAGATACAAAATGGACATTCATAGTTATACCCCAATTTTTTTTAAGTTCTCTTGTTGAATATTATAGGTGTGTAAACTCAGCAAAATATCCTAAAAGAGTACAGAAGCCTATAACATCATTGGATTTTCTCTTTAACTGGCGATGTCAGAAATTATTGACCTGAGTCCCCCATAGCTCAACATAACAACATGGCTTTACTTCCTATATTTCATCTTCATACTTTTCTACTGGATGGTTAAGACCAAGGTAAAGCA
>NW_004524930.1:784001-785389 GCF_000260255.1 Octodon degus
ACATATAATAGTCAAGATCCCAGAAATTCAGCACAAGAATAATATACTGAAAGGCACTAGAGAAAAGAAGCAGATCACATTCAAAGGAAAACCCATCAGAATTTTGGCCAACTTCTCTTCACAGACCGTGAAGACAAGAAGAGCATGAAGCAGAGTACGTCAACTCCTCTATGAAACTAATTCCAGCCCAGACTACTATGCCCTGAAAAACACTCTTTCAGGTTTGATGGAGAAGTGAAATACTTTCATGACAAACAACAGTAAAAGAATTTCTTGATGACAAAGCCAACCCTACACAGGCTACTGAAGCATGTCCTAGAGAGGGAACAAAATGATCAGAAATCCATGAAGCAGATCAGAAGCAACCAACTAAATAGAGCAAGCAATTAAAGGTATAAAGGAGTAAAGGAAAACAGGGAAATAACATATCAATCATAATCCAATACATCTCAATTATAACCATCAATGAAAATGGATTCAATTAACCAATTAACTGAAATAGGCTATCACACAGAATTAGGAAACAAAATCCAACAATATGCTGTAAAAAAGAAACACATTTATCTAATAAAGACATTCATAGGCTGAAACTCAAAGAATGGAAGACAATACTACATGCCCAAGCACCTCAGAAAAAAGCAGGGGTAGCAATCCTATTCTCAGACAGTCTCAACTTCAAACAATGATCACGCGAAAGAAAGATAGCCACTACATACTGGTTAGGGGAAAAATTCAAGAGGAAGAGAAAACACTCATAAGTATATATGCACCAAACACAGGAGCAAAAACTATATAAAGCAAATCTTAATGAACATGAAAAATCTAATATCAGATACCACAGTTTTAACAGGAGAACTTAACACCTCTTTATCCCCAAAGATAGGTCAACCAGAAAAAAACTTGGCAAAGAAATAACAGAACTAAACCAAATCTTGAAACAAACGGCCTGCATGGACACATACAGAGTGTTGCACACAAACACAGCGGAATATACATTTTTCTAAGCTGCACATGAGGCATTTTCTAAAATAGACCACATACTGGTCTATAGGTCATGCTTCAGTATATGTAAACAAAACAGAAATTATCCCATTCACATTATCTGACCACAGTGCAATGAAACTGGAAATAAAAGACAAAAGAAACCAGAAATATCCCTTAAATACATGGAAATTAAATGACACCATACTCGGCAACCAATGGGTCACAGAAGAAATTAAACAAGAAATTCAACAATACCTACATTTCAGTGAAAATTCAAGCACTACTTATCGTAATATATGGGATACGTTGAAAGCAGTTCTCACAGGGAAATTCATAGCTGTGAACTCACACATTAGGAAAACAGAACGGGAACAAATAAACACCCTAATGCTGCACCTTCAACA
>NW_004524930.1:786013-786657 GCF_000260255.1 Octodon degus
ATCATTCTTGGAAGCAAGTATTATACTGATAGCAAAACAAGGGAAAGACACAAGTAAGAAAGAGAACTACAGGCCGATCTCCATCATGAACATAGATACCAAAATCTTCAATAAAATACTAGTAAATAGAACACAGCAAATCATCAAGAAGATCATAAACCATGACCAAGTAGGATTCATCCCAGGGATGTAAATATGGTTCAATATTTGAAAAACTAAAAATGTAATACACTATATCAATAGAGCGAAACCTAAAAACCACATGATCATCTCCATTGATGCAGAAAACGCTTTGACAAAGTCCAACACTCATTCATGTTCAAAGTCCTAGAGAAAATTAGAATAGATGGCCTCTACTTCAATCTGGTAAAAGCCATTTATGAAAATCCGTTGGCTAATATTATGCTAAATGGGGAAAAACTGCAATCTTTTACTCTTAAATCAGGTACAAGACAAGGATGTACTCTATCACCACTCCTATTCAATATAGTTCTGGAATCATAAGCTACAGCCATTAGACAAGACAAAGCAGTAGAAGGAATAAGAATAAGCAAAGAAGAAGTTAAATTATCTTTATTTGTGGATGGCATGATACTTTACTTAGAAGACCCAAAAAACTCCACCAAGAAGCTACTAGAATTAAT